>NC_089589.1:90782806-91082806 GCF_019320115.1 Miscanthus floridulus
AAGTCCTCCGCCGTCGTTGCGGAGTAGAACCAGCCGTCATACCAACGACGGTTGGACGATGACAGCTGGGCCGGGATGTAGAGGGACTGCCGATCTTGGCGCACGTGAAGGGTGCAGCCGCCGGCCCTCTGCGCCTTCCGAGCCCCCCCTCGTTCCCCCCGGCTTGGTGGTGAACATCGCTCGGAACAAGTGGAGCCACAACTCCCAGTGGGGAGCGATCCCCAGGTACCCCTCACAGACGGCGACAAAAATGGCCGCCTGCGCGATGGAGTTGGGGCTGAAATTGTGCAGCTCCACGCCATAGTAGTGCGGGAGCGCCCACATGAAGTTGTCCACCGGCGACCCGAAGCCTCGCTCGTGGAAGACGACGAAGCTCACCACATAGCCGTCGCGCGGCCTCGGCTCCAACTCGTTCCCCAGAACAATCCACTCCGGCTCGTCGGGGTCGGTGATCGGGCGAAGAAGACCGGCCTCCACGAGCGACTGCAGCTTCTCCTCGGTGACGTCGGACCGCTCCCAGGGACCCGTCGGGAGGATGACGGGACCACCAGCCATTGCGCGGCGGAGGACGCTGCTACGACGGTAATCTCTCTCCCTCTCTCTTTCGGTCTCTCGCCCTCGCCCTTCTCTTCCCCGGCGCGCTATGCTCTCAGCAACGGCACGGAGGCAGCAAAAGCGAATGTGGAAAAGGTAAGGAGGGGGAGGGCGAGGCTGTTTGTGTATTTATGCAGGGACGAGTCGAAACCACCGGGCGACGAAATCGGGGAAGTTTCCCCCAGAAAATCCGCTGCGGTTACCCAGATCCGATCTTACCGCCCACGCGCCCACTCCCTCATTAATTGCGGGTGCAGTTATGTCCCGTCGGCTAAAGCCACGTCGCGTCCAACCACAGCAACGACAGGCGCCGTTTCACCTCCCCGAAAAGGCCGCCTCAAAAGGCGCGCCTGACGTTATTAGCCGTAGGGAGAGGGATAGCCCCCACCCAATTCCTTTCAGGCAAAGGAACTGGGCACCGAGCCCGTTACGGTCCAGGGGTTCGAAGGCTGGGCCCCCAGGGGTTTCGACAGCCGCCCCAGGGCAACAGAGTTAGGAGCGACTACGGGCGAGCCTATACGAGGCCAAGGCCCAAGCAAGCGAAACGCTTGGGACGCCCTGTGTCGTGTCCGAGACCGGTAGGGAGGTCTCCGAATGGGATCCCACCGTAGGGAGGCACCGAGCCACCGAGGCCCAGCGAACGGCCTTGGCACCCACTAGAGAAACCCTCCGGTACTCTTGGAGCGCGTCTCCGGACCGCTAGCCGAACCCCAGCGAACGGGGTACGGGCCTCCACTCGGACTTACCCGATAACAGCTCACCGGAAATGCCGTTGCTCGCGCCCACCGAGGGTAGCATGGTATCTTCCACCCCTCCTTCTGAGCGAAAAGGAAGCGCGAGGGTCGAATAAAAAGTCAGGAGAATCCCTGACGGCCCTCCTGCTCCGCGCAGAGGCTAAGGGACTCTTTCTGCAGAACATTGCCGAGGCCCAGCGACTTGGGCTCGCACACGAGGGAGCTCGGCAAAACAAACCCTCCTTCCGAGCGAAAAGGAAGCGCGAGGGTCGATTCAAAAAGCCAGAAGAACTCCTGACGGCCCTCTTGCTCTGTGCAGAGGCTAGGGAGCTCCTTCTGCAAAAGACGCCGAGACCCCGCGACCTAGGCTCGCCCCCGAGGGGGGCTCGGCGGATAGACCCTCACGCGCGAGGGGCGAACCAAAAGCCAGGGGACCTCTGATCGCTCTCTCGCTCTGTGCGAGAGACTCGGGGGCTCCTCCTACAACTTTGCCGAGACCCAGCGGCTCAGGCTCGCACACGAGTGGGCTCGGCAAACAGCCCCCCGTCCGAGCGAAAAGGACATGCGGGAGACGGACAAAAAAGTCGGGAGGACCCCTGACCGCCCTCCCGCTCCGTGCGGAGGCTCGGGGGCTCCTCCTGCGCCCAAGATAAAGACAAAGCGACCCAAGCCCGTTACGGTCCAGGGGTTCGAAGGCTGGGCCCCCAGGGGTTTCGACAGCCGCCCCAGGACAAGGGAGTCAGGGACGACTACGGGCGAGCCTGTACAGGCACGCCCTGGGTCGTGTCCGAGACCGGCAGGGAGGTCTCCGAATGGGATCCCACCATAGGGAGGCACCGAGCCGCCGAGGCCCAGCGAACGGCCTCGGCACCCACTAGAGAAACCTGCCGGTATTCTTGGAGAGCGTCTCCGGACCGCTAGCCGACCCCCAGCGAACGGGGTACGGGCCTCCACTCGGACTTACCCGATAACAGCTCACCGGAAATGCCGTCGCTCGCGCCCACCGAGGGTAGCATGGCATCTTCCACCCCTCCTTCCGAGCGAAAAGGAAGCACGAGGGTCGTACAAAAAGCCGGGGGAACCCCTGACGGCCTTCCCGCTCCAGGCGGAGGCTAAGGGGCTCTTTCCGCAACATCGTCGAGGCCCCGCGATCCGAACTCGCACCCACGGGCCCGGCGAACACGATGAAAACGCCTCGCTCGAAAGAGAAAAAAGCCCCTAAAGAAGTGAAATCACTCCTCCAGGGCCTCGGGGGCTACACCCGGCGGGTGCGCTCGCGCGCACCCACCGAAACCTCGAAAACAAAACACCATCCCGACAGGAACAATCAAGAGCCAATTCTCGTCAGAACCTCAGGGGGAGTGCCGCCACTCCCCCCAAGGCTCGGGGGCTACTGTCGGATACCGTGAGAAGGGGTACCCTAAGCAAGATCCAAAAAACGATTGCTTAGACTTCGTAAAAAGGTCGAAACCAGTTAAACACCGCTAGCCTCGGCCAATTCTCCGACTCGCCCGAGGCCCCCTCACCGCTGACCTCGGGCGATCCCCCACCGAAGGCCTCGGCCGCCCCCCTCTCGTCGCGGGTCTCGACCGGGCCGCCGACCCTCCGTCTCGCGCGAGGCAGGCTCGGCAGCACTCTGCTGCCTCTTCCGTCACCCATCCCTCTGACAAAACGTCGCGTCGCATTACCTCAGCCAACCGCCGCCCCTGGCGTCGGTTGCATTCCTTCTTTAAGTCTTTTTCTTTCTACTTGTTTAAGTCATTTCCTTTCTACCAAATGATTTCCAATAGTTACTAGAACTTAAACTTCATCTTCATCTTAAGTATGATCTTGATCTTCCAATTTGAGTACCGAATGTGTGCAAAGTACACCACAATCAAATGCCCTTGTACTCTTTGCTTGTCATGCTTCTAGATCATCTCAAAACCAAACTTAAGTGCCTCAATTACTTATAAACATGTTTCAACTTGAGGACCTTTCAATCAAAGTGACTCCAAATAAATCCAATAATTGTCACTTTTCTAGAAGATTCTGTACTCTTCAAAGAAAAATGCTTATCTCCTAAAGTACAAATCCAAATATCAGGAAATTTGGTGGAGATATGATTCACTAAGTTATCTAGTAGCTGTAAAAATTTGAGCTTCATTTGACTTCTAGATTGCTACTAGATTTTAATTCCTCTACCACTGTTATATGCTAAAAACTGCTGCACTATAGCTGACAAGATCAACTCTAAAACTGAAGCATTTCTTATCCAATTCTCATGAAATTTGTATAGAATCTTATACCATAAGTCCAGAGCATGTACACCAATTTTTATGCCAATCCAATAAGTTGTGATCACTCAAACATGGCTAAGATCACAGCTCACTCAGATTTTTAATAATAGGACAGATTTCTTCACATGAGCTATACTTCTTCAAATTGAATCAAACTTGAAATTAACTTGTTTGAATACTTTCACAAGACATATATCCATTCAATCCACTCACTAAAGGTCATCTTATGAATTGATTCAACACAAATCAATCCAAACTTGATTACTAAGCTATTTATCCATTCAAACATCTCATAGCAAGCAACATTGCATATTTATCCAATTCAATCAACTCATATGCACCCAAATAAAATGATCAACAAGAGATATACCTTGGTTAGCTCATGATCATACAACTAGCAAGCTTCAACTTAAATTCTTGAAAGCCATCAAATATAGCCAATAATTCATCCACAACTTGAATATGACACTTATATGTTGATAGCATTTGGACTTCACTCAATTTTTACTTGGCATTGGGTTTGGATGTGCACTAAGCTTCATAGCTTGATTCAACACATGATGAACAAAGAGAAACCCATTGACTCAAGCCTCCAATGCCTATGGTACCTACAAACAATCATCCACTTTTTGATGGTACCCAAACTAGTTTGGGTCCTTTCAAGTTAGGTGCAACATACTTAGGCATAGCCTTAGTATGAATAGCGGGATGTTTTACAATAGCAACCATAGAGGTACCATTACCATCCTTCCTAAGCATAGAATCATCATCAATTTAAATAGGCTTAGGAGTGTTACCTAGGGGACATGAATGTGCCATGTGTCTCCTTTGCCGACATGAGTAGCACTTTCTCTTTGATTGAGCCTTCTCTTCCTTGCTCATGTGGTGCTTCCCATTGCCTTGCCTCTCATGGATTGCTTAAGCCTTCTTCTCAAGCTTGGTAGGACACTTAGAGGCAAAGTGTCCTGTATTTCCACACTTGAAGCACTTGATGTGAGCATAGACTTTCTTATCATCTTGTGTCTTGCTCATCATCTTGGCATCTTGAGTTTGCATTGGATGCCTTGCCTTTCCACCCCTTCTTGTTTTCTTCTTCTTCGTTATCAAGTCACCACCATCTTCATGGTAGATCTTGACTTGCTCTTGGAGTGTCTTCTCTTGCTCAACTTGTGGCTTTGGTTGAGGCTCTTCTAGTTGCTTCACCAATTGCTTGGTTGGGCACATTGAGGTAAGATGACCCCAAGTGCGGCACTTGAAGCACTTCACATGCTTGAGCCTCTCTTCTTCTTTTATCTTCTTGAGCTTCTCAATGTTAGGGTAACCTTTTGCAAGGTGTCACGCTTCATGACACCGGTAGCACATGGTATGATGAGGACATCAACACCGATCATACATCCACGCCATCCACGCCGACACCTGCTGGTCCTATTACCCGTGCTCGTGCTCGAACACTTAATCATCAAGTGAGTTCCTTCTTGAGCTCTTGTCCATCCTGTTTAGATCTTGGAGACACATGCACTCTTGTTTTGATTAGGAATCAAGGAGAAGACCGAAAGGGAAAAGGACTCGCGTAGGCTGGATTCGGACTGCAGCACACCTCCAACTTGCGACGGTCGCCACGGTTACATACGGAGTCGGATTGGGGTGATTCTAGACTTGTTGGAAAGCTAATAAAGTCTACTTTCATACGGATCTGACCTCATACTCATACCTGCTCAGAAACGGCGTCAACAGTCCAAAAATCACCGAGAGGTCTATTCTGTCCAGGGTGCTGCGCCACCTTAAGTTAGCCCAATGGGCTTGTATCGTTTAGAGTCCAGTAGGAACGCGTCTTAGGGTTGGAGCACGACCCAAACTCTCTTGTGGTCGTCCTCCACACGTCATATACCCCTTAGCCGCCACCAGGAACACTTGGGTTTTGTTTAGATCAAGTTTAGCCATTGCTACTTGCTTGTAGGCGCGCGTGCTGATCCAGCCGCCCGTCTCCTTGTCTTCGGAACCCCACTCATAATAAGATTTAGTTTGAGGCTTTCAATTTCATCTTGCAAATTCAGTGCTTGTTTCCTTGTTCTTGCTAGTTCTTCGATTGCTTGCAGGACGGGAGCCCTAGTGGCTGGTTGTCGCGCTCCACAAGATCGTGACGGCCTTTGGAGGTGGTGTATCGGTTGCTAAGGCGCGGTCTTGGAGGGCTGTAGTCGGGCCGTGAACGTCATCTCCATCCACCAAATCGAGTGATCTCACGCCTCTCATCGAAAGATCATCCATAAACCCTAGCGGGTTCATATCAATTGGTATCAGAGCAAGGTTTATCGGTGAGAGACTTGTAATTCTTCGCTGTTTTTATTTTTCCTACAGTCCAAAAAAGCCAAAAAAATAGTAGATTAGTTTCCTACAATCCTATAGACCTTTGGGCCGTGGCTAGTGCTACCTAGTTAGGGCTTGTTGAGTCGTCGGTTGCATCGGTTGTGTCAAGTTGCTGGTCTTAGTTTTAGTCCTTTAGAGTTTCGAGTTCTTGTCACGTTCTATCACAACACGCGCTATCATATAGTCTCTCTGTTGGCCGAATCCAAGTAGGGTTTGAAGTTTGAATCGGATAAGGAATCGGCTGTTCCTCTCTGTTGGCCGAATCCAAGTAGGTTTTCAAGTTTGAGTCGGATCAAGGAATCGGGTATTCCTCGCTGTTGGCCAAGTCCAAGTAGAATTGGAAGTTCCAATCGGACGAGGAATCAGTTCACCCTGTGCTACAAATATCAAACGAACCACACAGCAAGTATTCATATCTAAACGAGTGGCTTACTCTAGAGAGAGAGAGAGAGAGTATCTTTTTTTTACCGGAATACCCCTGCCCTTTCGGAAAAAGTGTGTGTGCTGAGTTACTCTTTGGGAGTGTTCTTGTTCATATAATTAGTTTTGAGTGCCCCCTGAAAAAAAATTATTCAAAAAAAAAAGAGAAAGAAGCAAAAGAAAAGAAGAGAAAGGGGTTGATCTTAGAGATTTTTCGTTCACTTCGGGTGGTGTGTTGTGCTCTCCTTTGTGTCCAGGCTCACGTCTCTAGCACGGTCTAGACTAGGACCAGCACAGTACCGCCGGTTGAACGATTATTCAGCTTGCTTTTTGTAACTAACATGGTGCTAGTTCGTTCCTTGTTTTAGCCCACCTATAGCTCCACATATTCTATAGCTTAATAGGTCTCGTGCTGCGGCACCGATACACTTCATCCATTGCTACAGACTTGTTGGTAGATGACCCCTCCTGTCGAGCAAGGTAAGAACTGGTAAGAACTTGTGTAATAGGTGGAGAGTGAGCGACTTGCTGTAGCTACATCCTAGTAGTTGTAGGGCTTTTATTTCTTCACTTGTCTTCTTGTTGTCTTTGTCTTTGAACCATGCCAGGGACCGACGAAGATAACCAAATTCCACATTCGCCTCGCACAAAGGGCATCATACAACATTTTGAAAGGAAAGTGAAGTTGCACACGGAGGGACTTGATAATGACTTGCAGGTGACAAATGACAAACTTGGGCAGTTGGAGGCTACGCAGATTGCTGCAAACAACAAGCTTGCAGGTTTGGAGCAGTCCATTGCTAGTGTGGACAAAAGCCTTGCTGCTCTGCTGAGGCGTTTTGATGACCTCCACAACAATGATAAAGACCAGCATAAAGAAGAAAAGAAGGAGGAAGAGATCGAGAGGATGGTAGTTATGATGAAGAATACACAGGTGATACTGAACATGATGATCGAGACACTCGTGATCGACGTCGCCTACGTCACAACCGTAGAGGTATGGGTGGCCGCCGCCGACGCGAGGTACACAATAATGATGATGCTTTCAGTAAGATTAAATTTAAAATACCTCCTTTTGATGGTAAATATGACCCTGATGCATACATTACTTAGGAGATTGCTATTGATCAAAAGTTTGCATGCCATGAATTTCCTGAGAACACACGTGTTAGGGCTGCTACTAGTGAGTTCATAGATTTTGCTTCTGTTTGGTGGATCGAATATGGCAAGAAAAATCCTAATAACATACCTAAAACTTGGGATGCACTGAAACGAGCCATGAGAGCTAGATTTGTTCCATCTTACTATGCCCATGATATGATAAATAAGTTGCAGCAATTGAGACAAGGTTCTAAAAGTGTAGAAGAATACTATCAGGAATTACAAACGGGTATGTTGCGTTGTAAATTAGAGGAGGATGAGGAACCTGCTATGGCTAGATTTTTAGGTGGGTTAAATCGGGAAATTCAGGATATCCTCGCTTACAAAGAATACAATAACATAACCAAACTGTTTCATCTTGCTTGTAAAGCTGAACGGGAAGTGCAGGGATGATGTGCTAGCGCAAGGACTAATGTTTCTATAGGGAAAGCTAGTTCATGACAGCCGCGCACGTCTACAACTCCGTCTACATGTACTCCTACGCCATCATCTAGTGACAAGACTCGAGCTGCCCCCACCAATTCAGTAGCGAAGACAGCGCAAAAGCCGGCTGCGAGTACTTCATCCGTGGCATCGACAGGTAGAACAAGCAACATACAATGTCATCGGTGCAAGGGATATGGCCATATGATGCGTGACTGCCCAAACAAGCGTGTTATGATTGTCAAAGATGATGGTGAGTGTTCATCTGCTAGTGATTTTGATGAAGATACACTTGCATTGCTTGCGGCTGACTATGCAGGTAGTGAGGAACACATAGAAGAACACATTAATGCAGGTGACGTGGAGCACTATGAGAGCTTGATTATACAGCGAGTGCTTAGTGCACAAATGGAGAAGGCGGAGCAAAATCAGCGACACACTTTATTCCAAACAAAGTGTGTCATCAAGGAGCGTTCGTGCCGCATGATCATTGATGGAGGTAGCTGCAACAACTTGGCAAGTAGCGACATAGTACAGAAGCTCGCCCTCACCACCAAACCACACCCCCATCCCTACTACATCCAATGGCTGAACAACAGTGGTAAGGCAAAGGTAACGAGACTTGTGCGAATCGATTTTGCCATCGGATCATACAAAGATATTGTTGAATGTGATGTTGTGCCTATGCAAGCTTGCAATATTCTGCTAGGTAGACCATGGCAATTTGATAGAGATTCGATGCATCATGGTAGATCAAATCAATATTCGTTTCTATACCATGATCAAAAAATTGTGTTGCATCCTATGTCTCCTGAAGCTATTATGCAATCTGATGTTACTAAGGCTGCAAAAGCAAAGAGCGAGAGTGACAAATCTGTTGTTGATGACAAAGATGAGATAAAATTGAAAGGACATTGTATGCTTGCTACAAAATCTAATATTAATGAGTTCAATGCATCCACCTCTATTGCTTATGCTTTGGTATGCAAGGATGCTTTGATTTCATTTGAGGATACGCAACGTTCTTTGCCCCCTGCTATTGCTAACATTGAGATACCAGCGGGGCTGCCACCAATACGAGGGATTGAGCACCAAATTGATCTTATCCCTGGAGCATCTTTGCCAAACCGTGCGCCATACAGGACCAATCCGGAGGAAACGAAGGAAATTCAGCGACAAGTGCAAGAACTACTAGACAAAGGTTATGTGCGTGAGTCTCTTAGTCCTTGTGCTGTTCCAGTGATTTTAGTGCCTAAGAAAGATGGAACATGGCGCATGTGTGTTGATTGTAGGGCTATTAATAATATCACCATTCGATATCGACACCCTATTCCACGATTAGATGATATGCTTGATGAATTGAGTGGTGCTGTTGTGTTTTCAAAGGTTGATTTGCGTAGTGGGTACCACCAGATTCGTATGAAATTGGGAGATGAATGGAAAACTGCTTTCAAAACCAAGTTTGGTCTATATGAGTGGTTAGTCATGCCTTTTGGGTTAACTAATGCACCTAGTACTTTCATGAGATTAATGAACGAGGTTTTGCGTGCTTTCATTGGGAAATTTGTTGTCGTCTACTTTGATGATATACTGATTTATAGCAAATCCATGGATGAACACCTTGATCACTTACGTGCTGTTTTCAATGCTCTACGTGATGCATGTTTGTTTGGTAACCTTGAGAAGTGCACTTTCTGCACTGATCGAGTATCGTTTCTTGGCTATGTTGTCACTCCACAGGGAATTGAGGTTGATAAAGCCAAGGTGGAAGCTATACAAGGATGGCCTGTACCCACGACGGTCACACAAGTGCGGAGTTTCCTAGGACTTGCTGGTTTCTATCGCCGTTTTGTGAAGGACTTCAGCACCATTGCTACACTATTGAATGAGCTTACAAAGAAGGGAGTGCCCTTTTCTTGGGGCAAAGCACAAGAGCACGCCTTCCATGTGCTGAAAGATAAGTTAACACATGCACCACTACTCCAACTCCCTAATTTTAATAAGACTTTCGAGCTTGAATGTGATGCGAGTGGAATTGGATTGGGTGGTGTTTTGTTACAAGAAGGAAAACCTGTTGCATACTTTAGTGAGAAATTGAGCGGGCCTATTCTTAATTATTCTACATATGATAAGGAATTATATGCTCTAGTGCGGACATTAGAAACATGGCAGCATTATTTGTGGCCCAAAGAATTTGTTATACATTCTGATCATGAATCTTTGAAGCATATTCGTAGTCAAGGAAAACTGAATCGTAGACATGCAAAATGGGTTGAATTTATTGAATCTTTTCCTTATGTTATCAAACACAAGAAAGGGAAGGATAATATCATTGCAGATGCATTGTCTAGGAGATATACTTTGCTGAATCAACTTGATTACAAGATCTTTGGGTTAGAAACAATTAAAGACCGATATGCTCATGATGCTGATTTTAAAGAAGTGCTGCTGCATTGTAAAGATGGGAAAACGTGGAACAAATTCATCCTCAATGATGGGTTTGTGTTTAGAGCTAACAAGCTATGCATTCCAGCTAGCTCCGTTCGCTTGTTGTTGCTGCAGGAAGCGCATGGAGGTGGCTTGATGGGGCATTTTGGAGCGAAGAAGACGGAGGACATTCTTGCTGGTCATTTCTTTTGGCCAAAGATGCGACGAGACGTGGAGAGATTTGTTGCTCACTGCACAACATGTCAAAAGGCTAAGTCCCGGTTGAATCCACACGGTTTGTATATGCCTCTTCCTGTTCCTAGTGCTCCTTGGGAGGATATTTCTATGGATTTTGTGTTGGGATTGCCACGGACTAGGAAAGGGCAAGATAGTGTTTTTGTGGTTGTGGATCGATTCTCTAAAATGGCACATTTCATACCATGTCATAAAACTGATGATGCTACAAATATTGCTGATTTGTTCTTTCGAGAAGTTGTTCGCTTGCATGGTGTGCCAAATACAATTGTTTCTGATTGTGATGCTAAATTTCTTAGCCATTTTTGGAGAACTTTATGGGCCAAATTGGGGACTAAGCTTTTATTTTCCACCACTTGTCACCCCTAAACTGATGGTCAAACTGAAGTTGTGAATAGAACTTTGTCTACTATGTTAAGGACTGTTTTAAAGAAGAATATTAAGATGTGGGAAGATTGTTTGCCTCATATTGAGTTTGCTTATAATCGTTCGCTGCATTCTACTATGAAGATGTGTCCCTTTGAGATTGTTTATGGCTTGTTACCACGTGCTCCTATTGATTTAATGCCATTGCCAAGTTCTGAAAAGTTGAATTTTGATGCTAAGCAACGTGCTGAATTGATGCTAAAACTACATAAAACTACTAAAGAAAACATAGAGCGCATGAATGCTAAGTACAAATTTGCTGGAGATAAAGGTAGAAGGGAATTGATTCTTGAACCTGGAGATTTGGTTTGGTTGCATTTGCGAAAGGATAGGTTTCCTGAATTAAGAAAATCTAAATTGATGCCTAGAGCGGATGGTCCTTTTAAAGTGATGCAACGAATAAATGAGAATGCATATACGCTTGATCTTCCTGCAGATTTTGGGGTTAGTCCCACATTTAACATTGCAGATTTGAAGCCTTATTTGGGTGAGGAAGATGAGCTTGAGTCGAGGACGACTCAAATTCAAGAAAGGGAGGATGATGAGGACATCAACACCGATCATACATCCACGCCGTCCACGCCGACACCTGCTGGTCCTATTACCCGTGCTCGTGCTTGAACACTTAATCATCAAGTGAGTTCCTTCTTGAGCTCTTGTCCATCCTGTTTAGATCTTGGAGACACGTGCACTCTTGTTTTGATTAGGAATCAAGGAGAAGACCGAAAGGGAAAAGGACTCGCGTAGGCTGGATTCGGACTGCAGCACACCTCCAACTTGCGACGGTCGCCACGGTTACATACGGAGTCGGATTGGGGTGATTCTGGACTTGTTGGAAAGCTAATAAAGTCTACTTTCATACGGATCTGACCTCATACTCATACCTGCTCAGAAACGGCGTCAACAGTCCAAAAATCACCGAGAGGTCTATTCTATCCAGGGTGCTGCGCCACCTTAAGTTAGCCCAATGGGCTTGTATCGTTTAGAGTCCAGTAGGGACGCGTCTTAGGGTTGGAGCACGACCCAAACTCTCTTGTGGTCGTCCTCCACACGTCATATACCCCTTAGCCACCACCAGAAACACTTGGGTTTTGTTTAGATCAAGTTTAGCCATTGCTACTTGCTTGTAGGCACGCGTGCTGATCCAGCCGCCCGTCTCCTTGTCTTCGGAACCCCACTCATAATAAGATTCAGTTTGAGGCTTTCAATTTCATCTTGCAAATTCAGTGCTTGTTTCCTTGTTCTTGCTAGTTCTTCGATTGCTTGCAGGATGGGAGCCCTAGTGGCTGGTTGTCGCGCTCCACAAGATCGTGACAGCCTTTGGAGGTGGTGTATCGGTTGCTAAGGCACGGTCTTGGAGGGCTGTAGTCGGGCCGTGAACGTCATCTCCATCCACCAAATCGAGTGATCTCACGCCTCTCATCGAAAGATCATCCATAAACCCTAGCGGGTTCATATCATGGTATGAGAGAGTTTTCTTTGTTGTAGCTTCTTCATCTTTCTTCCTCTCTTTCTTTCGCCCTTTGTCATCTTCTTCTTGAAGCCAAGGCCACACTTGTCACCATAGTTTCTTTGAGTCTTCAACATGTGCTCAAAGGTGAATTTTGAGTTGTAGCACATCTCTAACTTGTTGCTCAAATTCTTCACTTCATTTTGAGCTCATTGTTCTCCTTCAAAAGGTTAGTCTCACAAGACATAGAAATAGAACAAGCATCTATATGTGAAGAGCATGGCATATCTAATAAATCATCATAAGTGGTGGATACATGCTTCTTGCCTACATCATAAGGGTTAGAAACATTTTGCAATTTATCATTTGATCCATGTGATGAGCTCTCATTATTTTTAAGTTTCTTTGTAAGCACTTTAATGAGAGAAGCTTGTTGTTCTAATAATTCTTCATGAGATGCAAATAGTGTCTCATGATTCAATTTTAGCTCACAATGTGAAGATTTAACAACATCAAGTAATTTCTTATGTTCTTCATGAGAGTTCTTTAGAAATGAGTTTTTATTTTCCAATTTTATTGTTTTAGCTTTCTCATTTTCTAAAGACATGGTCATGCTAGTAAGTCTACTCACAAGCTCATCATATGAATCAACATGATCAACCACATTATCATTTGATACCTTGGTGTCACCTTGTGACATGAAGCAATGTGATGTAGTTGGAGAGCTTGTAGTAGCATCACAATCATGGCTTGAGCATGAACCAACATCATCAAGATCACCACCAAGTGTGCTTGAGGTAGAATCTTCATGTGCAACACGTGTGGCATCATCATCAACCTTGTCAAGTGATCTTGTGGTAGTATGATCATCATCATCACTTGACCATGAGGTGGAGCAATCTTCCACAATCACCAAGTTGTGGCCATGCTCAACATCCTCATGTGCCTCCTTCTTAGGCTCATCATCATCATTGGAGACCATCCCATATTTCTCATTGAGATAACTCCAAATCTCATGGGCGGTCTTCATGTCAATGATCTCTCCAAATATGCTATCATCCAAAGATCTATACATGATGTCAATAGCTTGGGTGTCAAGATCTAGGCATTTCTCTTGTGCTTGAGTTAGATTATTTTCATCCAATACATGATAAAAGCCTACATCTACGATCCACCACATTTGAGGGCAAATAAACTTAAAATTGTATATCATCCAATTTTTCCACCGTGCAAAGTGTGTGCCATAAAAAATGTGTGGACAATCAACATCTAGCCCATAAGTCGTCATCCTCTTGGGTCGGTGAAGAGCATAAATGAGAGACCTAACTCTGATACCACGCGTAGGGTCAAGATGGCGGACTAGAGGGGGGTGAATAGTCCTTTCTAAAACTTTATCGCACCGGCTAACTGAAACAAGTGTGGAAATAAAACTATCGGTCTAGCCAAGACTACACCCCTCTATCTATGTTCTCTAGCACCTTGTAAAGATCCTAATTAAGCAAGTAAGGTGCCAAGCTAGCTAGAGCTCACCTATCCAATTCTAGGAGCAAGGTCACACAAACCTATGCCACTAGTATTTTATACACCGGGGAGCTCCTACACAATTCTAGTAAGCAAAAGCACAAAGCTCCTAAGCTCACTAGCAATGCTCAATAACAAGGCAACCAATGCCAAATTAGAGAGCGCAAATACTTAGCTACACAAACAAAGCAATTTGACTAACAAGGTTACACAAACCAAATTAGTCACGCAAGGGAGCTACTTCTATGCTACACAGCAAGAAGGTAACTAGTGAGCTACACAAGCTAACTAATTACAAGAGCAACTACACAAGCACAATGTATATCAAAGTAATTACAAGCTTGTGTAAGAGGATTGCAAACCAACGGGAAGAACATTATTGACATGGTGATTTTTCTCCCGAGGTTCACGTGCTCGCCAACATGCTATGTCCCCGTTGTGTCGACCGCTCACTTGGTGGTTTGGCAGCTAATTCACATCCCTCGCCAAGCCCGCACGTCAGGCACCGCAAGAACCTACCCTGAAAGTGAGGGTAGCTCAATGACATGCTCAACTAGAGTTGCTCTTCGTGGCTCTCGCGGGGCGAGCACAATGCCCCTCACAAAGCTCTTCTCCGGAGCACCGCACAAGCTTCTTGCGGGCTTCGACAGAGGCCACCACCAAGCTATCTAGGAGGTGGCAAGCTCCAAGAGTAACAAGCACCACTAGCTTGAAAGATGACCACCTAGTGCCACTCGATGCAACCTCACGATGCAATCGTACTAGAATCGCTCACTCACTCGATCGGATGAACACTATCAGGCTCAAGTGAGTTATAGGGCTCCCAAGCACTACCACATAAGCCACCAAGGCTCTAGTGTGCTCAGCTATGCTCTGCTATCATCCAAAGGCCGACCAACACTTCTATTTATAGCCCCATAGGCTAAAATAGCCGTTACCCCTTCACTGGGCAGATTTTAGAACGACCGAACACGCCGGTCAGATCGACCAGATGCACCCTGCCAGTGTTCGGTCAATGGATGGCTGCCACATCATCCCTGGCTTCAAATGCTGAGAGCCCAATCTCAATGGTTAAGTTGCGACCAGACACGCACCGCGAGGATGACCAAACGCTGCTACGCCTGAGTCCAGTCATTTCCAGTAAGGTTCTAGAGAAGCTTTTACGTGACCGGACGCGTGCAACACCCAAAAATTTTACTACAAATTAGCAATTAAATTCTTAGCCTTTATTACATTTTCTAGGTATTTTTAACTTAGGCTAAACAATAAATGTTGGATAAATAAAATACACTATAAGGATTAGAAACAATGGTTGTTGCATTCATGCTGAAGCACATGGGTTTTGATTGAGTGTAGGGTTACATGATTTGAAGTTGAATTCAAATCCCATTTGAATTTGGCTTAGAATTGAAAAATAGATTTGGAAAAGGTTTTGTTTTTGAAAATGTTTTACTTTTTTCCATTCTGGCCCAACCCTAGTTTTGGCCTAGTCCTTTTTCTCCCCCCCCCCCCCTTCCCGCGCTGGCCCGCTGGTGGCCCAGCAGCCCTTCCCTTCTCTTCCTTCCTCCCTTCTCCTTTTCTTGCCCGCACCGGCCTGTTTCTGCGCGGCCCTTTTTCCTTCTCCCGCGCACGCACCATGCACGGCCCAACTTGGCGCCCCGGCCTGCTCGGCATTTCCCGCAGCCCCACGCCCGTCCGCTCTCTTTCTCCCTTCACCCACTATGCCTCCGGCCCCACCGGTCAGTGCCTCCTCTTCTTTCCTTTCTTCTTCCCCGTGTTTCCTTTCTTCTCTGGCGCACCTTCCATTTTTAGCACCCACCGATGGTGCTGCCCGGCAGGGAATCCCACCGTCGTTGCCCACACATGGCAGTTAACCAATCCTGCTTGCTCCCCTTCCTTATTCCACGCACCACCTAGCCTATAAAGCCCACGCCATCCCATCTCCCTCTCCCATCCCCTACTCTTGGTTTCCAGCAGCCGCCGCCGCAGCTCTCCCTCGCCCGCGCCTCAATCGCCGATGCCGATGCGACTCCGAGCTTCGCCGTGACCTTCCATAGCCATAGGTATCTCGAGTTCCTCGTTTTGGCCTTGATTCGCTCAGATTCAACCTCACCCGCATGCTCTCTCTCTCTAGAGCATCGTCGCCATCGACCTCGCCTCTAGAGACCACCCCGAACGCTATGAACCCCCTGCCGGACTCGCGGTGAGCTCCCGACCCTTCTCGTGCCCTTTCTTCATTTTTTTGTGCACTAGAGCACCGTACCAGCGAGAGCCAGCCATGCCGGCTATGGCGCCACCGTGGGAGCCGTCATCGCGGGTGACCTTCGGTCCTTCGCAGCAGCGCCGTTGGTTTTTAGATGGGCGGCCAAGATCACATACCCCTTCGGGGAGTATAACCGGTCCACCGGTTGGGCCATGGACTAGGTCTGCTGCGCCACATCAGCACGCCCACACATGCGTGGTGCATCGCACCACTCACAGACAGCCACGCGTCCGCCTAGTCAACAGCCGGGTCAAACCTACAGTCAAGCGCGCCTCTTTTGCAGAAAGACCCCTATGGTTTTGTAGATTCAACCCGCAGTCCATTTTAATTCAAAGTAATTATTTTTCAGTCCTGTTTTTATTCACTTTAGACCCTGTATTTTCCAGATTTAGTGCCCGCAGTCCAATAACCATGAATATTCATATTTTTAATTGTTTTAATTCAAAAATAGGTTCAGTTTATTTACAGAAATGCCATTACATCTTATTTCATGCATAACTTTCATGTTTTAAGTCCAATTTGAGTGATTCTTTCGCTCACGTGTTCGTAGCAGTACGTAGAATATATTTATAAGCTTTTCAACTTATGTTTTTACTATTTGGTGTACTATTCTAATGAAAGTCTATCATTTATGCATGTAATGATTGGTATGATGCTTGATTGATGATTGGATCATGATTAGAGGGTGAGCCATTTGAGGTGACTGAGGACCCCTAGCAGGATCAACAGTACTTCTAGGACAACTTTGAGGAAGGCAAGTGTATCAAAGGCCCCTTGTTACCTATGAACTATTACCATTCATATTCATGCATGTGTTTAATTTGAAATGCCTTTAAGGACTTTACCTAGATGATTACTTGTACCACATATCCTTGATACTTGGGATTATTGGGTAGGCATTATGGATAGATGTTGCGGCGCTTAACATAAAATAATTGTTAAACATGATTAAAGGCTATATACAATGTGATAAAATGGAGCTTTTTAGCAATAGATAGGGGGCTAGAGTACAGGGTTGAGTACTCTAGTGCCTCTCCATAAGGACTTAATCCTGAAGTGGCAACCCAGGAGGGACCGTACAACCCTGAGTGTCATATGGCTCTGACTTTAACCTGTTAACTAGATTGTACTAGCTCATCTGTAGCTCTAGTAAGGGCTAAGAGGGTATCTTTCCTTTTTCTGCTAGGGTGTGTACCGTGCTGTGATGCCCACGTGTGCCATTCCTTTGTAGCTATGACTTGTTAGTGCAACTAGCTAAGGGTTTCATAGTGAAACTCTGCCACACTTCCTGGGAAGAGGTGTAGTGGGTCTCGCGAACCCCGGCATTAGGAATCACGGCTCGGTGGGTAAAGATGTATAATTTCTGCAGAAATAATTAACCTGTTATAACAGCCGTGCTCACGGATACGAGCGGTCTGGATCCTTCAAGATTAGTGGTTACTGTGGATGGTGGATGGTTGGGAATTGAGATAAATATAACTATCCTTTAATATCACTTGGGAATTGGGACTATTCATTAAAGTAGTATTTCAGGATGCTAAAAATTGATCAACTAAAATTGCGAACTGTAGTCAAACAGTGTCAAGCCTTTTGAGCCTCATAGATCCCTTTGATATACTTGCTAAGCATGGTGAGCTTACACTTTCTTTACATCCAATGAAAATCCTGGATGGCTAACAGATAACGGATGTGATGAGTTCCCGGAGGATGTCCAGGACTACTAGGGAGACGTTCACCAGTTGGAGTCCCTGTGGCAGTTGGGCTAGTTATTCTGCTGTGATTGTAATAATATTGCCATCGAGCAAACTTTGTATTAACTTTATGATGAGATATGCGATGTAATAAGTACTTTACTTTGATACTATTGCAATTTGTGATATATGTGTGTGTTTGGACATCCTGGGTGCACATATATGAGTACTTGATTTTGCTATACAAAATTGGGTGCGACAACGCGTCCGCTCCTTCACGATCGGACGCAGACCAACGTCCGATCAGCTCTATGCCCACGTGACAACTCCAGCACCGCCTACATCACCGTACATCACCTGTGACTAGAAACACCTCTGCTCCACAACCTGACATGCCATCGCCTAAGTCCGGTCATTTCCAGAGAGCTCCCTGAGCCTCTGTTTTGCGACCGAACACGTCAGGTGAGTCATGATCAGACACAGCACCTGAGTCCGGCCCTTCACCCCCTACCACGTGTCAATGCTATGCCCGTACCACTGCGTCAGCGTACGTTGGAGATGACCGGACGTGGCCCCTGCGCGCCAGGTCACTTTTCACACCTGTGTCCGATCACAAGACCGAGACCGCGCGCTCTCTACTGCCACTAGACCAGACGTGTTGGTCCTACCGAGGCCAGCATCTAGTCACTCACAGTGACCTGTTTCGCCTCCGTTTCTTCATCGAGTTGATCCATTTCAACTCCAACTTCTTTCTCCTTTGCAAATGTGCCAACACCACCAAGTGTATACCAACATGTGTATGTGTGTTAGCTTTTCACAAACATTTTAAGGAGTTAGCCACTCAACTTGCCATGCCACTCGATCCTAGCGACGATGCAAAGTTAGATCACTCGAGTGGCACTAGATGATCGATATGCAAACAAGTTTGCCCCTCTTGATAGTACGACCATCTATTCTAAACCCGATCATCAACTTCTCTACACACATATGACCGGTGAAATGAAATACCCTAGGTTATACCTTTGCCTTGCGTATTCCATTCCATCTCCTCCAATGTCGATGCAACACATGCACCAACATGATCAACAATGATATGATCCACTTCATATCCTCATGTGATCATATTGGTTCATCGATGTTGACTTCATTTGCTCTTCACCATTGTCTCGGTCCATTGGCGCCAAGTCATCACTCAACTTGCCCTTCACACTTGCAACCGGTCTGTCGAGCCAAGTCTTGTCTTGATCTTCTCCACCTTGATCCAGTGTTCGCCTAAATGGATTAAACGGCCATTTAAACGGCCAGTAAACGGTAAACGGAGGTAAAATGTTCTGTTTAGGGGGTAAACAGAAATTAAACGGTTGACCGTTTAAACGGGGAAAACCGGCCTAAATGGCCTAAACGAAATGGAGATAAACAGCATTAAACGGGCTAAACAGCTGTTTAAACGGCCGTTTAGGCGAACACGAGGTAAATCTAGTTCATTTTTGTATGGATAAATTTGTATAGTTAAGTGTATTATATTTATAAATGTGTACACTTGATATGTTACATGCATAAATATCTATATTTGGTTCTTTTCACATGCATAAATATATATACATACCAAAATAATTGATTTTTACTCAAATAAATATGTATAAATGCTAGAATACTTGATTTTTTACATGCACATATATAATTATATGTATTTTTTTAAAAAGTACAAAACCGTTTAGACCATTTAACTTCGTTTAAACACCGTGTAAATAGCCTAAATGCTAAACGAAGGGCGACAGTGTAAAGATCGTTTACCATTTAGGAAAACATTGCCTTGATCACATGACTCAATGTCATGTCTCATGTGCAATGAGCTCCTTCATCATCACATGTGTGAGCTTTGCAACATCTCTGAGCCATTTTCACCTCCATGGCATATGTTGCTCACACACATGTACCTGTGGACTAATCACCTATGTATCTCACATAAACATAATTAGTCCACCTAGGGTTGTCACTCAATTACCAATCCCAAAGAAGAACCTTTCACCAGTCCCCAGCGTGCCTAAGAAATCGAGTGATTAGAAAATCAGTACATTCACCGCAAGGTGAAGTGTACACACTTAGTCCGCGAGCCTACTAGAAGATGAAGAATGAAGCTCATAGTTGGGTCAAATAATTTTAATGAAAGCTTGCCAACGTCATCTGCCATGCACTTATCAAGACCCCGGACGTGCTGCCCTAGATCAGCACCCTGATTCGAATAGCATGGAGCAACTTGATAGCACACCGATGAGACGTAGCAAAATCTGACCGACGAAGGAGTCCCCATCTTAGCTGGTGATGCTTGCACGAAGAATTTGAATATTGAGGAGTCCTCAGCTTAGTTGGTGAGCCCCATTGTAGCTGACGATGAAGCCCAAACGACAAACAATCCGACTAGCTGGTTGGCGAAGAAGCGAGCACCGAGTAGCCCAACCAACTGGTCGGCGATGAAGTGAGCGCAGAGTAGAAGTGAGCACTGAACAGTATGACTAACTGGTCGGCGACGAAGTCCATGAGCCTAGCGGTCCAACCAGTTGATCGGCAGAGAAGTCCGACTGCCAGGTGGTACGACCTCCTGAACGATGATCCTTTTGTCCTTCCCGTGTGATCCAGTCCCTGAACGTAAAAAAATAAGCTCATTAACTGAACCAGGCCCCTGCAATACAAATATGTAGGATGTGTAGTATATGATGTAAAAATATATGAACTCTATAGAAAAATCAGCAGTGATAAAATAGCATATGCAGCTCAGCGATCAGTTGCATATAAACATTATGTTTGTTTGGAGTCTGTTCATATTTAAATATGAGTAACTGCCTTTCCGGTTGGTTCTGCATTGCATCACCAGCCCCGACTAGCCCAAACTCTATTGTGCAGAGTGACTGGCACCCGTGTATGTGTCAGAGAGAGAGCGCTACTAAGGAGCCACTGCTGACTGTCCATAACGCAGAGCGTGGCTCGTAAACATGTAGGTGCAAAGTCGAGGACAAGGCCATCTCTTGGTGACACAAATAAAAATGCGGCTGGTCGGTGAGTTGATGGAGAATATCTTTAAGATATTATGCATGGAGAATTGGCGGAGTATCTTAAGTATGGAGAAATAAGTGAAGTATCATGGATAAATTCATTGTGGAGAACGGCCGAAGAAATAATAATTGGAGAAATGTCATGGCGAAAACTATATTTAATGCAAATATAGGAATGGTACTTATCTATAGATACAGCATCTTGTCGGCAGTGGATGACGTTATCTGGTCAGCATCGACGAAATTGCCTGGCCCCTAAGCTTTCTGGCCTATCATCATGGCGGCGGTCGCGGTTGTTGTAGCGCCGTTTTTTGTGGCGATCATCATTGCGACGCAGTAGGTGGTCGGAGCGAGTAGTCTAGGCATCGTCATCCTTATATTACTAGTTGGCCTTAGGTAGATCAGTTTCAGGGAGATTGTTGACATAGTCGCATTCGATCTGGTCGGAGAGGCAATGGCGCTTTAATAGATGTCTGAGTAGGTAGATGTTGCGTGCATGGCTCACTTACGACTCGAGCAGCTCGCTTGACGGTTCAAAGCAATCGGACGGGTGCGCAGAGTCATAGTCGAACGGACATAGTCGCTTGATGCGGTCGGACAGCTTGTTCAATGGTTGGAAGCTCATCTCGGCGATCATGTCGGCGTCGGAGAGCTTGTTGTCACAAGATGAAAATAATAGTCGTCTTCAAGACTCGCTGCACTCGGTTTGGATGTGGTGATTGGGCACGATGCATGCACACATATGTTGTATGTGTGTGCATCGTGGCTCTATAGATGTATATGCTTGAATACATGCATGCTTTCTATAATTAGCCCGCATGGCTCTGGAGATCAAGGTCATGGATGTTTGTTGCCATGTGGTGCTTTCATTTGCATGGCTCTAAAGATGTATGTGAGTGCCTCCTTCCTTATTTGCTTGTTGGTTAAGAGGATTCGGACGTAGCCTTGCTTGCTAACTCGGATACCGATTCGAGCCATCTTGTGATCTGAGGAAGTCAAGATTCATTATGGGCCGAGAAACAATACCGCACAAAGTCACAACCGTGCGCCGCCAGCAACAACTTCAATGTGCGAGGACGTGCTCAGTGTTGCATGCCAGAGTTTGCCTGCCCATAATTCTGACTTGTCGAGAGATGCATCTGGATCGAAATCTCCGGTTGTGTGCATGGTTCTATAGATTGAACCAACGCCCGGTCTTCTAGATTGGTCGTTGAAGTCAGCGATGATGGTGCACAGGATCCTGATGCCGAACTGTCGAGTTGCTACGGGATGTAGAATCATGCGGCCAAAGCAGCGGAAGTGTCATGACGAATTGCATAGCGACGTTGAGCCACCACGAATAGCCTCAAGATGATGACTCCATCGTAGGTGAAGGACATCGCCTCCTATAGTCAAATTGCCATGGATGGCGATGATCTTGAGGTCCATCTGGTTCATCATAGGATCAAGGGCACACCCCTACCTAGCATGCCAACTGTCGACTAAATATGCTCGGCAGTCCACCAAGGGGTATGCCCTTGATGGTAGATTAATTGGTAGAGGTGCACGTGATCAGAAGTCGGATGGTAACAAAGACACAAGACACAAGATTTATACAGGATCAGGCCATCAAGATGATGTAAAACCTTACATCCTGTGCTCTATTGGTTTGTATTGTTGAGAGAACCCCAGGCAAAGCCCAGAATCTGTATCTGCATGCCGACTAGGGGACCCCTACCCCTCCTTATATACTCTGGAGGGGTAGGGTTACAAGAAAATTATCCTAGTCGGTTATATGGTAGGTATTCTATTTGGATTACAATATGCAAAAGAGTCCAAACAGATCTATCTCTAACTTCAAGATATCCTCTAGATGCCTTGTGACGTGCGCCGACCAGTGCCGTGCGCCGCAAGCCTTGATATCATGGGCTAGACCATCCCTGATGGTGCGGCCCATGTCTTGCGCCATGGGTACCCGGAGTCATACCCCCACAACAACTAATATAGATGATTTAGGAAGACATTCAAACCTAAACGGATGACTGAAATATGAAACTAAAGAAATAAAAAACATGACTGAAAATTGAAAATAAAAAAGGTTGACAGAAAACTAAAACTATTTTTAAAAAAAGAAGAAGACTGAAGACTGAAACTAAAAAACACCGAAAAAAATACCCATAAATCCACCAGGGGATGCGAATTGTTTTCCCTAAAGAAAACAAGTAAGAGGCTTGTGTTAGTTTGATCATAATGTACATTGTGCATGAAAGCAAGCAGTTTGACATGCTCATGCTAGAATTAAATAAACCAAGTGTCGGTGTTTCAAGTTACCACCGACGAGTAAATTTCTAATATTGCACGTCTAGCTTGGTTGATGTGCTTAGAGGACATGATGTTTATACTGGTTCAGGCAGAAAGTCCCTATGTGTAGTTTGTTGCTGCTGCTCATGTTATTATCACCAAAAGTTTATAGCAGGGGGTACAAACGAGCGAGAGAGGGAAAGGATCCCAAGTCTTGAGTGAAAGGAGTGAACGGGTGCTGAGAGCTTGATTGCTACTCAGCCGAGTCCTCATGTCGTGCTTCTTGTGTTGATCTTAATTGAACGGTTTTAATCGGATCGGCCCCCTTCATGGGACACCCTGCTTTCCCTTTTATAGGTCAAGGGAAAGCATGGGTTACAGCGGAGGAAAAGAGAAGAATGAGAGAGAAGAAGTCCTTCAGGATCACCGAGTCCTTCTCATCCTTCATGCGGGTCCCGCCAACCCTATAGATGTCAATAGGGATAGCTCCACGTCGTGGCCCTATCCGTTACTGGCGCCATGCGTAGGCATCATCACTAGTCATGGCATTCCATTCCGTTGTAGTAGACGTCGTGGTGAGCTAATGTGCCTGTCAGTGTTCGTACAAGGTTAGGCAGAACAACACCGGTACGCCCTACGCTGTTCTTGATGTGAATCCTCAGGTATGGTCCGTCATGGCCATGGGTTACATCGGGGCATGCCAGTCTCTCCCTTGGTGTCAGAGTTTTGACCTAGGCCCATACGCTTGGACCTAGAGTGGTTGGCGGTGGTATGGGTCCCCATCGGGCAAGATAGAGCCTGGGGCCTCGGGGTCAGGCGAGGTGGAGCCCACGGCCTCGAGGTCGGGTGAGGTGGAACTCGGCCCTAGAGGTCGGGTGAGGCGGAGCACGAACCCAAGGGTCAGGCGAGGTGGAACCCGGGGCCTCAAAGTCGGGCGAGGCAGAGCCTGTGGCCTCGGGGTCGGGCGAGGAGGATCACAAACCCAAGGGTCAGGTGAGGTGGAGCCCGCCCCCAGAGGTTAGGCGAGGTGAAGCCCGTGGCCTCAGGATCAAGTCAGAGCCTTCGTGCCTAGGGTAAATTGGAGCTATAGTCATGCTCTTGACTGCTCAGATGAATCAATGTTGATGGTCATTAGCTCCTCCTCTTTGAGTACCCTAGTATTGGTCCTCAATAGTAGCCCCCGAGCCTGCGGAGGAGTAGAATACTCCTTCGGAGGCTTTTCCGAACTGGAGGACTCTGAGGACCTTGGCCTTTTCTTGTCACCCATGGTGTGTCCTAGGGACGATGATTCCCTTTCATCGTGATCGGGCCTCTCAGGGGTATAGCCTTAAGAATTGGTGGGTCAAAAAAGGTCTTTCCTGATTTTGATCCATATGGGGGTCTGTCGTTCTGCGACCGTACATTCTATCTCCTTGTGAGTCCAACTTTCCTTGAGCCCCTGCATGTAGTAGGGGTCCAGTCGAGGGTCAGCTCATCTTCATGATCGTCTTCCCTCAAGTGTTTTTTCTGATAAAAATGGAGGGGCTGAGCCATGCCATGATTTTCCTTTATGGACAAGCCATGGAGCTCGATGAGTTGTTAACGGGCTAGTCTGAGTGGGGCCCTAGAATCCCGTTCATGGGGGTCTAGCTTGGGTCAGCTGGTGACTGACTCTAGATTCTCAGCGGGTCAATCCATATAGTTCTCAGGTCCGTTCAATCGGTCCCAAGGGCTCTCTGCCTTTCTTCAAGGAAAAACCATGGATCATATCCGTCTGAGGCTCGAACATGGGCTGGGACGCCCGTGGTGCTCATGCACCTGGGTATTGGCTGCTAGCGGGACCATCTCTTTCCACCCCTCACTCTAAAAGTGCCCAGAGCGGTTATTGAACCCGTTGGTGGGCCAACCTTCGAACTCTTGGGCTTAGATGGGCCGTAGGAGCATTTTCACCTCCATATCCCTCTTACCTGTGACGGGTCGTTGCCCATTCGGGGAGGCGAAACGTCCGACGAGTTTTTCGAGGGGGTGCCATAGGTTGCGTGCACACGCCCCACGGCGAGACGTGATGACAGGCCATGGCAGGCGTGGAGATCTAGGTGGGTGGTTGGTTTCCTCGCACCTGTCACCCCTATAAAACCAAAGGGTTAGCCCTCCGTGTTTCATATGCATGCCTGCATCCTTACCTCCACAACCACGCCACCACCACCGATCGCTTAGGTTTCCAGCCTCTACATCCCCGCTGTCATTGAGCTCGCAACCATCCGCCCCCACCTCTAATGGATCCGTGGTGCCGTTCTGACATCACCTTCTAGCGCCTAGAATGCCTGTCCATCATGGTCTTCTCCACGTGCGGACATCAAGTGAGGAGTGGTTGCTGCTCAGCGACGAGGATCTATCGTCACTGCCCAATGGCTACGTGGTGTCGTTCGCCCACTTCCACGAGCGTGGGCTCATGACCCCTAGCCACAAATTCCTCCGAGGGTTGCTGCACTTCTACAAGATCAAGATGCAACATCTTCATCCCAATGGGATCCAACACATGGTGGCATTCGTCGTGCTGTGCGAAGGATTTCTGGGGATCAGCCCCCACTTTGACTTGTGGAGGTATTTCTTTGCCGTCAACCTGCAGAAGAAGAGGGAGAAGGGCAGCAGGCAGGAGCTGCACATGCCGATAGGGTGCGCCGCATCCAACTTCAGAACAATCTGGTCGGTGAGTACCCATCCATGCGGCTCTTGACATTGAACAAGGGGTGGCACACATAGTGGTTCTACCTCAAGAATGACACCGCCACCCCTCTATCGGAGTTCACTCGGCGTCTGATCAAAGAGGCCTCAGAGCAGTGGAGGAAGTGGGGCGTCCTAGAGAAGGACAAGAAGAAGATCTAAGACCACATCGCTACCATCCACATCCTGAAGGAGAACAACCTGAAGGGGTCGGGCGTCATTGGGGGCTTACCACACAAGGAGGGTGGCGCCGTTGATGGCGCACGTGCTCCTGCTATATGTGATTTTGCCTGAGGTGTTGTTCGACAGAACGACGCTCGCCGAGGGAGCGCTCCCCAACTTTGAGATCGCACAACACAACAAGAAGGAGATGGAGCCTTTGTGGGACAATGCGGGTGCCACCCTCGACTTTGTCTACCTAGTGCTAGGGCATCCTCCAATGTGGCCAGAGCCATGCTACGTTGTTTTCGTAAGTTTCCCTTTCTTTTGCCTTCTCTTCAATTGATTTCCTGACCCCGTGAGACTAACTTTGAGAGGGGCAGGACCAGCCGAGGGACCTCATCCTCATGGATCACCCAGCGCTGCTACCAAGGGATTTGGCCCTGAGGACGGCGAATCACACTAAGAGCGAGCGGCTGAGGAAGGCGAAGGAGGACAAGAAGAGGAAGAAGCAGCGAAAGCTGCTGTGCGGGAATGAGGGGAGGACACTGACGACAATGATGACGATGACAATGGTGACGACAATGAGGTGATGGAGGAAGAAGAAATGGTAGCTGATGACATCGAGTGGGACAACCTGGAGAACGAAGATGTGTTGACAGGCATCGGTTTGTCCTTGCAGGCATCAAGACCCTTCTAGTTCCATGGAGGGGAGGGCACGTTAGGGGAGCTAGTGGAGGTAGGATGTACCATCGGCCTCCCCTAGGAGCCAACATAGGTGAGCGGCTCTGCCGTCATGCCTGAGGTGCCAGCAGAGGCGGGTGGCTCCACTGTCATGCCCCAAGAGCCAAGGGGAGCGAGGCGTTTCGCCAGTGTGTCCCAGCAACTGCCAAGGGTGAGCCCCTCTACCCAAGAGTAGGGGGTGGGCTCAAAACGGCCTCATTCTGACGAGGCGGAGAAAAGGCCAAGGGGTTCATCCCTCAAATGCATGTGTCGCCCGACGGCGCTGAGGTGAGTTATCAATTCCTCTGTTTTTTCCTGTTTTAGTTGGATTTCATCGTGACTTATATTTTTTGTCCCTTGCATTATCGGCAAGCAGTGGAGTCCTTTGGCGCTAACATCAAAGAAGAGCATTGCCCTCCAATCGAGGCAGCAGCCATTGGCTAGTGTGACCTCGTCGCCAGACGGTCAGGCACCGCCCATGGTGGCTCTTGTGCCCTCGGTGGGATGGGCGGACATGGGTGTTCAAGGGGCACCTTCGGAGGTCATGGAGCAGCCGGTGACGGCCGTGATACCGCTGCTGATGGCGGGATGGATGGGGCTACCGACCGTGCTCGTGGTGATGACCGTGGCTGGCACGGCGTAGCCAATCATGACCCCACCAACATAGGTGGAGGTGGCGGTGGCCATGATAGATGGGTCACAGCCGGACGCAACCACAGCGTCGCCTGAGGCATCGGTGCGACCCATGCCATCGGTGGCCCAAACGATGGCGCCTAGCGTGGTGCTAGGAGAGCAGTTCGCTTTTGCACCGCTAACCCCTTCCATCGCTGGAGGGGGCGTCCTGGTGGGGACATCATGGCAAGAAGGGTCGGTGGTGCTTGGGGCCAGCGGGGAGTCATCCCAGACCCTGACGTTGGTGGGCAGTGGCTCGCCTGTGTAGGGTGAGCCCCTACTCTAGTGGACAGATCTGCTGGATCCAGCGTCAACACTTTTTACTCTTGATGACATCACAAAGAGCATGGAGTGAGAGAGCCTCGACGTAGGGATCACGTCTGTGCTCAAGGCCTCGGACCGTGCCATAGGCGCATTGCATGACGTTGTCGTTCTCTCTGGCTGAGTATTGCTTGATCTTGCTTCTTGCTCTTTTCTTCCTCTATACACTTTTTGTATCCTGACCATTGTCTTTCTCTAGTCCCTTATAGCTCGTAGCCAGGGGAAATCTCGGTTCCTTCATCAACAGAAGGAAGCCTGGGACCACATCATCGAGGAGGTGTGGCTACACAGGGAGGTGATAGTTCAGCTCATTGCTGCCCAGCAGAGGGTGGTCGAGCTGACTCTCCTTGCTAAGGAGGTAGCCAGTCTTCGGTCGTGGGTGGCCAAGGCCCGTTGGGATGCTAACGAGGCCGAGAACGTGTTCGAGGCCCTATCAGCGAGGTCATGAAAGGATGATGAAGAAGCCACCAGGGTCAGGAAGGAGCGGGATGAGTTGCTCCAGAAGGACGACGAGACCCGCTAGTGGATCCTTGACCTTCTTGGCGAGGTTGAGAAGGAAAGGGATCTGAAGCCGGGGTCAAGGAGAAGCAAGCGACCATGGAGAAGAGGGCGAGCCTAGATGACATGGCGGTCGCTCAGCTGCACAAGGAGCAGGATGAACAGATCCAAACCACGGAGAGGCTCTGCTTGGAACATAGCATGGCTCGCGAGGAGCATGACTAGGCTTTCCAAGAGCATGACTAGGCCTACCAAGAGCGCAACAACATGTAGTAGAAGGTCAGCTCCCTCCTGACCAAGCTTGAAAGCATGATGACTCGAAAGCTAGAGGCCAAGAATGTTTCTACTGGGCAGGCTATGGATCTCACCAAGGTGAGGAGGAATCTTTAGCCAGAGAGTGATGAGCTTGGTATCCTGAGCACTGCCCTTGGAGTGGTCTGTGACAACCTTGAGGTGGTGTGGTCGGAGGGGACCAGCTCGCTCATGGCCCATGCCGTCGAGATCACGGCTTGGGTCTGCTAGCTCGAGAGGAATGCTCTTCATGCTAGGGTCAATCAGTCCTTCGTGATTGACCATTCTCATTTTGGGGACAGCATCGATCTAGAGGCGATGAGCCACGGCTATGGGCCCCGCTATGAAGTCCACGACCTAGAGGAGATGGAAACGGTGGTGGCTCCCTTTTCGCAGGACCTAGCGGATAGGATAGAAGGCATAGTTCTCCCCTAGAGGGGCTAGTTAGTTAAATAGGTCGGGCGGTCATTCTTGTAATAAGCAGACAAGTTCCACCCCTTATGCTTTGTTTAAACAAACTTGTTATTTCATTTGAACAAATTTGTTCTTTCTTCCTTTTTGTGTGTAAAAACGGGCTAATGCATTCTGACCCTTCCTATTGTTAAGACCATAGAGCTTGAGGTGTGGGCAAGAAACTCTGATTATGCTGGTAAGCAAGAGTGCCGTAGCCGCTAGGGCGTAGGTTTCTTGCAGTCTGGCCAGCCTTACTTAGTTGTTCCTTTTCACAAACCTCGCCTCTAGATTTTTAATGTGAGGAAGGGGTCGGGCACGGTGACTATTTCAGAAAGGGTATATATATATCCTTATCAGCCCCCGAGTGAGGCCCGACCCCTTGCCATTGCTAGGGTTGGGTTTCACTAAAGATCGAGAGAGACGATAGCGAAACTAGTAGGAGAAAGCATCTCTTGTTTTAGAAATGTTATCCTTAGTTTTTCACACGTATCCCCTCCCTAGGATCTGAGCCATCTTTCTACGACCGTGCATTCGGTCTCCTTGTGAGTCCAACTTTCCTTGAGCCCCGTGTGTACCGGGGGTCCAGTCGAGGGTCAGCTCGTCTTTGCAATCGTTACCCCATCCACAGTTTCCACAACCAGAGGGGTTCAGGTAACATCACTTGCCTTGATGGCTGAAGTGATGTGCTCGGTGAGCTCCCTAACGGGCATGTCCGAGTGGAATCCGGGTTCATCATTCATGACGGGGTTGGCATAGCCCTCTTGTGGCATTCCACTGCTCCTTAACCCGCCTCCCGGCAAATGCTTGAGTCATTCCAAAGACCGACTCAGGTGGCCCATTGGCCTCCCTTCGATGGAGATTCTGTGGGCATGGCTCGAGGTTAGGATCAAACGAGAAGGTCGAGATGACCCTGTCAGCTTCTGAGTGAGTCAGGCAAAGGCCGCTGGGGCTCATCTGCATTTTCTCCCCTAGCTTTGTTTGACGTGAGGCGGCCTCGAGCCCTTCGTGGGCCAGCCTTCGAACCTCGGTCAGTTGGATCCCCGAGTTGGGGTTGCGACTTGAGCCCGCAAGCCCTATTTGGCTTGGTAGGGGTCGGCCGAGTTTTATGCGTCACCTAGTCCATGGTTTTACAACCGGAGGGGCTGAGCTAACAACACTTGCCTCGATGGCTCAAGTGTCACTCTCGGCGAGCTTGCTAATGGGCGTGTCCAAGTGGAATCTAGGTCCGTCATTCATGATGGGGTCGGCACAGCCCTCATGTGACATTCCACTGCTCCATAACCCGCCTCTTGGCAGATACCCGAGCCATTCCAGAGACCAACTCAGGTGGCCCATTGGCCTCCCCTCAATGGAGATTCTGTGGGCATGGCTCGAGGTTAGGATTGAACAAGAAGGTCAAGATGACCCTGTTCGCTTCTGAGTGGGTCGGGCAAAGGCCGCTAGGGCTCATTTGTGTTTTCTCCCCTAGCTCTGTTTGACGTGAGGCGGCCTTGAGCCCTTCACGGGCTAGCCTTCAAACCTCGGTCGGTCAGATTCCTGAGTTGGGGTCAGGCGGCTCGAGTCCCCGAGCCCCATTGGGCTCGGTAGGGGTCGGCCAAGTTTTATGCATCACCCCATCAGTGGTTTCCGCAACCAGAGGGGCTGAGCTAACGACACTTGCCTCGATGGCTTGGGTGTCATGCTCGGTGAGCTTGCTAACGGACGTGTTCGAGTGGAATCTAGGTCCGCCATTTGTGACGGGGTCGGCATAGCCCTCTTGTGGCATTCCACTGCTCCTTAACCCGCCTCTTGGTAGATGCTTGAGTCATTCCGGAGACTGACTCAACTGGCCCATTGGCCTCCCCTTGATGGAGATTCTATGGGCATGGCTTGAGGTTAGGATCGAACGAGAAGGTTGAGATGACCCTATCCGCTTCTGATCAGGTCAGGCAAATGCCGCTGGGGCTCATATGTGTTTTCTCCCCTGGCTCTATTTGACGTGAGGCGGCCTTGAGCCCTTTGCGGGCCGGCCTTCAAACCTCGGTCTATTGGATTCCCGAGTTTGGGTCGGGCGACTCGAGCCCCTGAGCCTTGTTGGGCTCAGTAGGTGTCGGCCGAGTTTTATGCGTCACCCCGTCTGCGGTTTTTTCAACCAGAGGGGCTGAGCTAACAACACTTGCCTCAATGGCTCGAGTGTCACGCTCGGCGAGCTCGCTAACGGGCGTGTTTGAGTGGAATCTGGGTCCATCGTTCATGATGGGGTCGGCATAGCCCTCATGTGGCATTCCATTGCTCCTTAACCCGCCTCCCAATAGATGCCCAAGTCATTCTAGAGACCGACTCAGGTGGCCTATTGGCCTCCCCTCAATGGAGATTCTGTAGGCATGGCTCAAGGTTAGGATTGAACGAGAAGGTCGAGATGACCCTGTCCGCTTCTGAGCAGGTCGAGCAAAGGCCACTGGGGCTCATCTGTGTTTTCTCCCCTAGGTCTCTGTTTTCTCCCCTCGGTCGGTCACCGCTCATATTGAATGAGACAACTACCGCTTCATGACGTGACATGAAGCATTGTGATGCAATAATTGCATATGCGATGTTTGGATGTATGGGATGAATGTATAAATGAATGTATGAAAGCATGCATGGGAATGAATGAATGAATGGTCATGCACTGGAAAAGCATAATGGGAGTTCTTAAAGTTACCTCGATGGCTCGAGTGACGGGTTCGGGGAGCTCTTATCGGATATGTCTGAGTGGAATCTAGGTCCGTCATTCATGATGGAGTTAGCATAACCCACATGGGGCCTCCCACTGCCCCTTACCCGCCTCTCGGCAGCGGCCTGAGTCGTCCAATCGAATTGGGTGACCTGCTGGCCTCTCCTCAATGGAGATTTCATAGGTGGGCCCCTCCAAACCCTTCCTGGGAAGGCAGAGGCTAAAGCTCAGAGTGCGGGTAACTAACTCTGATCATGCTGGTGAGCAAAAATACCATAGCCATTGGGGCATAGGTTTCTTGCGGTCTGACCAGTTTTACTTAGCGTTTGTTTCCACAAACCTTGCCTCTAGGTTTTAGCGTGAGAAAGGGGGTAGACATAGAGAATGTCTACCTAATCGACACTCTTGCCAGCCCCCGAGTGAGGCCCGACCCCTTGCCATTGCTAGGGTCGAGTGTCACTTAAAGATGACCCGTCTCTCGGCAGTGGCCCAAGCTATCCTATCGACTTGGGCGACCTGCTGGCCTCTCCTTAATGGAGATTCCACCGGTGGACCCCACCAAACCCTTCCTAGGAAGGAGGAGGCTAAAGCTCAGAGTGTGGGTAACAAACTCTAATCATGCTGGTGAGCAAAAACGCCGTAGCCACTGGGGAGTAGGTTTCTTGTGGTCCGACCAGTTTTACTCAGCATTTATTTCCACAAACCTTGCCTCTAGGTTTTAGCATGAGAAAGGGGTCGGGCATAGAGAATGTCTACTGAATAGACACTCTTGCTAGCCCCCGAGTGAGGCCCGACCCCTTGCCATTGCTTGGGTCGGGTGTCGCTTAAAGATGACCCTTCTCTCGATAGCAGCCCGAGCTGTCCGATTGACTTGGGTGACCTGCTGGCCTCTCCTCGATGGAGATTCTACCGGTGGGCCCCTCAAAACCCTTCCTAGGAAGGTAGAGGCTAAAGCTCAGGGTACGGGGACAAAAACTCTGATCATGCTAGTGAGCAAAAACACCGTAGCCGCTGGGGCATAGGTTTCTTGCGGTCCGACCAGTTTTACTCAGCATTTATTTCCACAAACCTTGCCTCTAGGTTTTAGCGTGAGAAAAGGGTCAGGCATAGAGAATGTCTACCAAATGGACACTCTTGCTAGCCCCCAAGTGAGGCCCGACCCCTTGCTGTTGCTAGGTTCGGGTGTCACTTAAAGATGACCCATCTCTTGGCAGTGGCCCAAGCCGTCCGATCGACTTGGGTAACCCATTGGCACATGACTTACCTTGATGACTCGAGTGACGGGTTTGAAGAGCTCTTACAGGATATGTTCAAGTGAAATCTGGATCCGTCATTCGTGACGGAGTCAGCCTAACCCACGTGGGGCATCCGGCTGCTCCCTACCCATCTCTCGGCAGCAGCCTGAGCTGTTCGACCGACTTGGGTGACCCACTGGCATAGGACTTTCCTACAAAGATAGAGGATGAAATCATCCTTCCCAAGAATTTTAGTTAGGTACATAAGCCAAGCGGTGAACTCATAACAAGTGAACAAGCTCTTAAATTTTGTTATGGCCAAATAGATTTTTAGCCCTTCTCCCCTTTTTGTATAAAAAGGTTAATGCGTTCCAACCCTTTTCGTTGTTAAGGCTATAAAGCCCAGGGTGCTGGTGAACAAACTCTGATCATGCTGGTGAGCAAAAACACCGTAGCCGCTGGGGCATAGGTTTCTTGTAGTCTGACCAGTTTTACTCAGCATTCATTTCTGCAACCCTTGCTTCTAGATCTTAACGTGAGAGAGGGTCGGGCATAGAGAACGATTGCCAGGTGGATATACTCTTAGATGTGAAACATCCTCAATTTTCCTTGAAGGGAAAATCCACAGAATGAATTTTAATATGATGAAACCAAGAACTGATTCCATCATATTATCATATTTTAGTCAATGTCATAGTCATACATCGTAAGATTACAAGAATACAAGATATTACATCACTGGGGAACACACCTATTACGGAGTTAATCTAGCGGAAGACTATCGAGTGAAGGCTCCTCCTTCACGGGCATCATCAGAGTTGGCGTAGTGCAGCGTAGATTCCATCTCTGAACCAAACTTGAGCATAGGCATGAGACCTCCGAATCCTTCTAAAGTCAGCATCTCTGAGAAGCAGGAAATCTGCACACCGCCAGATGTGTGCAGGCCATGGTCAGCACCGATGAGCTTTAGTGGAAAAGATAAACAAGGGATCTAGCAATCCTAATATTTGGTTGTGGTTTGCATCCTTAGCGCATGAGAGGTACATAACATTAGTAATATAATAATACTATCCAATTTTTAACACATTCACCACCACACCATCCATATCCATCCACCAACCATCCATCCCAAACCATCTTCACACCACCACACCATATCTCATCTCACACACTCAGGTCGACAGGCCAACTCCCTCTCGGCCTTGTCTCAACGGCCCGCAGCCCCCAAGGCTCACGACCGGAAAATACCCCAACCCTGGAGGGAGGAAAGAAGGACTCATCTCCTATCTAGTTTAAGCGAAACCTAGAAAAGGTCCATAGCCGACAAGTCGGCATATGTATCGATCGATCAACCAAACACTCTGCAGAGGTTTTACATACCCACAAGATTAGCCATCCTCGGAGCCATGTATCTCCTAGGCAGAATTCCGGTCACTTGCTAGCCTAGAACGATGCCACCCTACATCTCAGCCCTAGAACATCCCAAGTCTAGTCTAGGATGGCTGATACTGTGAGTCGTAGACAGAGCCGAGGCCCTCCGGATGTCAAGAGCCAGGTCCACAAGGCCTCCTGAAGTCTCGAAAGGGTGTGGGGGAGAACCGCGCACCCCATACCTCCTTGCACATGTTCGCCTAGCAATAGTGGCATTGTTCTACCAAGTAGTCCGACCGTCCCGCACCATATAGGGCGAGTGGGATGTAAGGGATTCCCGGTGAGTCTGAGTACTAGTAAGTCCTTAGGGATTGACCAAGCCAGAATGTCTTCATCAGGGTTTCCATTTTACATGCCACCATAGCACCTCTACCCCAGGCTCCACCTCTCCGAGGTTCACACCCAAGGCCACCTCCAATTACCATTTACCCGCCATAGGTATTCCATATCCAAGTGCCCAGGTAGCACCACATGGCAAGACTCGCCCCAGGCTCATCGTTATTCTAGCTCGATCGACACAACCCTCACTCTCCATGCACCCAAGCCACACGCAGCACGCTCACACACCACCAAGTCTGGCATCACATCCCCGATATAATGTGAAGTGGAGTTAATAATAAGTATAGTGGTGTAATATGCAAGCAAGCAGGCAAGTAAGCCTATATAAGTGAGTGAATGTGCAAAGCAAGGTGACATGGTAGAGTAGGTTGCATCAGGGTGGTAATGGCTCAGGTAGTAGCATGCATCAATATACTAGCAAATGATTAAATATAAAGTGCTAGCAGTTCTAGATATTATGCAATGTCTAATAGGATTCTCTAAAAGAGGGTGCTGCCATGACACCTGCGATGTAGAGGTAGTAGTGGTACAATTCTCCATTCATTGGTGTTCCATTAGCGGGGTCACCTCCTCCTACGTTGACTCCATTCCGCAGTCCTTGTCGTCGTCCACGTTCTCTTGGTCCGATCGTTAGCTACTCCGCGAAGCGACATGCAAGGCAAGAGAGCACTCAACACTCGAAAAGATGATGAGACACAGGAAAATCCAATAACACCAGCGAGACAATAAGAGATACATGGCTTAGCCTTCTCGGTGGTTGTTCGATTCCCTCAGGCCAAAGAAACACGAGTGGTGGTATGCTGAGCACAAGCTTAAGTCATGGCCAAGCCAGTATGGCTTTACGATAAACGGTTTAAGCCAGAGCTTATCCAGAGCAAACACCATGGCTCATGATCTTTCGATCCGGTGTCATTGAATTAACGGGGATTGGAAGTTGGGCCCCAAGAAAGAAGAACGACGAGGTTCGGCTCTTATAGCCTTATCCCGTAAGTCACAATTGGACATGAGTAGCATACAAGAGCGATTAACACTATTGTGACTTGGCTCCAACGTACTTCGGCTCGCCCGCTATGGTAGAAAGCGGTAGCGCAAAGAGATTGGACATCAACGGTTCCCCTCGATCCACATGACACAATAACGTCGGGAGCTGAGAAGAGGGTCGCTGAACATGGCAAAAGATGCGGGGGTTAGCTAGGCACATCCATGTCATGTTCTCAGACACATCTTCGGAAAGATGTTTTTTGACGGTCGATCGGGTCGACACGCACAGGTCCGAGGTACGACATAGACCATAGCTTCGCTAACAAAAAAGGGGAATAGTCCGGTCTTTGATCCAATCGCCATGGACAGGGCGGGGTCGAATAGAGTGGGCTAACAGGGCAATTAGAGCAAGAAACCATAGAGAGCGGAGATCTACTGCTTCCAACGCACATGCCACGACAAAAGACGGGCATTGGAAGGAGCGACTTACTAAAGGATACAAGTGCACAAACCACTCATAGGGTACCTGACCTGGGTGCATTGGCACTAAGTCATCTCTTAGATTCACAGCGGTGCGGTTGTCACCGCGAGAATCAAAGAAACACGATGGTCGAACGGGGTACAAGCATACAAGGGCTTGTGCACGAAGAAGCAAACAAAAGCGAAAGAGAGGCGTAGCTCCATGGTCATGGCGAGGTGAACTCGTGGCCACAAGCTACACCAATGAGTTGGCACCCATCGTTCTACGATTGTTATCTCCAGGTCATCTCCCACATGACTTGGTCATGGAGGGCTCAAGGCGTGCGGGTGATATCCGCATCGATGTTAGTATCAACATCGAATCCATCACGACCATGTTCTAGGCCCGAAGACAGGAGCTAACACTCATGGTACTATGAAGTCAACTAAAAAGCGAGGGGTCGAGTTACACTCAGCATCACGGCCATGGCAAGATGAATCCCGCGATCGTAATGTCCGAACGAGGTACAAACCCTCAGCCGACTCAAAAGCACGGCACACTGGCGACAACACCAACAACCAGGGCACAGCGATAAGATCCAAAGACACAACCAAACAACTCGACAAGACAGCGGAGTAGCACATTTCCATAGCTCAAGAGAGGTAGATGGTTCTTGCAAGACGACGGAGGAACGAGAGTGTAAGGGCATGTATAATAAAGAGTGAAAATCAAGAGGGCTAATGCACTTGTGTAGATCTCGATGGGTGGTGTCGAGGACGACGAGGTCGGCGGTAGGGCGTGACCGGGGCTTAGGTAGGTGCTAGAGCTTGACTTCGGCTCGACGTGCAACTATGGCCTGGTGACAAACTATTCAAGGTCAGAGAGGGCGACGTCATGGTCGAAACGCGGCTATGCAGCATCTCCGTGTAGGTCCGTGAACTAGGTGTAGTGTGCGGTGGCAAGGCCGCGGCGGCGTGGTGTCTAGGAAAGATGGGGCCTTAGGTCTGTGCGGGCGCGTGTCCAATTGTCCAAAAGAAGTCTTGGTCATATGTGCGATAGCGGGGTCAGAGAAGGCTCGTGCGGGCATGGAGGATGCAGCTGTGTGGTGCACGGCACTGTCATAGTGGCCTATGCTTTCGAGTTTTCATGGCTTGGAAACAGCAGCATGAAGGCCGGGTAAGCTATGCAACAAGGCATCGGCTCATGGTCAGCATGCTTATAGGTTCAAATGCCCGAGAGTGCTTGGCTTGTGCTCAAGCGGAACTATGTGCGCATGTGTGTGTGCAAGTGTCCAGGTGGTGCCATGCCAAAGATACGTGCAAGACGTGTTATGGCTTGTGTAGGTGCTTGGTGAGAGGCCAAAGGGGCTCGGCATGTCCACCAGGAGCCATGCTCGTGCACTGAGATGGCGGGCAGTCAAGAAGGGCATCTCCACGATCCGCATGGCAGGTCGCGCGGTGGCGCGTGCAAGAGCTCGCGACCAGCGGCGGCGGCGGTGGCAAACGATGAGGCGTCGGCGAGGGCTATTCTCGACAACGCGTCCTCGTGATGTGAGGTGGCCGGAGAGGGCAGGGGCATCTCCACCACGGGGGCGACATGGGAGCACATGACTCCGGCGAGGCGGGGATGGGCGTCGGCTCCCGGGCTTGGCTCAGACATCCAGCCAGCGCACGGTACGTCTCACGTCGAGGCAAGGTTGGTCCAGGGGCTCGCGTTGCTTCTACTATCTCAGGGCAGCCGGAACACAGCGGCGATGGTCAACGGGGCATGGTCTTGACCATGATGGTCATGGCGGTCAGGGTGATCACGCCGGCATTCTCCAACGCCGCATGTCGATTTGGCTTGGCTGGTCAATTGCTCGTGCATGCTCATGATGTGAGTGTCCAGGGGCGGATGAGCTCCGCCTTCGCGTCCCCTCGGCATGGGAGTGCACGGCGCCACGGCGGGTCTCAGTATTCACGGTGAGCAAGGGATTGCGGTGACTCACCGTTGGTGGCGGCGAAGAGAGGATGGCGGTGCAGGGCGAGGTGCTGCCGTGGCGAGGCGACGGCTGGTGGCGGCTCGATGTGCAGCATGGCGAGGACGTGGCCACGGCGGTTGCGGCTTCATTGAAGACCATCGAGGCACGGGCGATGTCGCACTGTGACGAGGAGGAGATAGCACGGTGGCTGGCCAAAGGGCGCGGTCGTAGTGCAGTGGCTCCGCCTTGGTGCATAGGTCGGTGTAGCGAAGACAACGACGTTGAGCGGGCTTTGGGGGTATGGTCGCGTCTCCGTGGTGGCTCTAAGGCGATGAAGGCACGACGTCGATGGTGGCGACACCGGGGTGCTCTTGGCTCGGCGACGGCTCGTGGTGGTGGCATCGCAGTGCAAGCGCGCGGCTCCGAGATGACCCGAGCTCGGCGCAAGGCGGTTCCGCGGCGACGGCGACGTCGTGCACCTACCGCCAGGGCATAGCATCAGCCTAAATGGCTCCTTGGGTCCTTGCCGCAGTGCGCTGGCGGCTGTGTGGAGGAAGGGTGAGGGTGAGGCGTGGAAGCGGGCATGGCTCTTATAGCTCTCGAGCTAGGGTTCGCGGAGGCCGGGGCATGCTACGGGCGGTGGTGATCTTTGGGGTGCGGCCGGCCGGACATGTGGCGCCCATCCGAGCAGAGCTGGGAAGCTTTTGGAGTGCTCCAGAACGGGCACCGGGCTCGCCAGCTTGTGGTACGGTTTTGAGGGCATCTACGGCTTGCGATGCAGGTTCGTGTCCTGGTGGCGTCGCGGCGGGTCTATTCAGTCCAGGCAGGGTCTGCGACTGTGCTCTCGTCACGCGAGGCAGGCTCTAGGGCGGGGTGCAAGGGGCATCCGAGGGCGACGCGGTGGCCTGCTTCCTTGCTCTAGACGCCTACGGAAAAGAGGAAAAGCACAGGCAGAGCGGTTCAGGAAGACGACAACGCTGGATAGCAAAAGTAGATGGAGGCTTCGGGTTCCTTCTCTAGTGCGGCTGACGTGTGGGCCTAGGGGAAACAGCGGCATGCAGCTCTCCACACGCGAGGGGCGGCAGCAGCTTGCGCTGTGTTGTGCGTGCAGCGCATGCGAGAGCAGGGGAAGGTGAGCTGGGCTGCTGCGGGTACCCAGGTTGGGCCACAACGGTGGACTGGGCTGCACACTTGCTATTGGGGCATTAGTATACGTATGTGTACATGATCTTATATACATGTATACATTGCACGGTGGCTTGTGTAGTGCATTCCAGATGGCTTCCTAATTACGTGGTTCCTGTACAAGCCACAGGCGCACGACTACAGGAGCATGCAACTTCTATACGTGCTCCACATTGTTAGCCAAATAGGCGCAGTAGCATGCACGCTTGTGCAGCCCACTAGTCAAGGATTTAGGAGAGATGATTTACCAAAAATTGACGCTAGGGTTCGTGAGGAGTGCGCCGGTGTTCGTGGCGTTGATGCAACAGCCGGTATGACCCGGTGATCACCCTGGGGCGTGGGCAGGTGAGCGAGCTAGGACGGTGCAAGACGGGGAGCATCGGGGCTTGGTCACATCGATCCGGGACACGGTCAAAGGGGAAACGTGGACGGGGTCCGTGTCCAAAGGGTGTCAAATTAGGTCAAGTGATATTTGGTCTGAGGATTAAGAGGTGTTTCAACATTGAGGGGAATTTAGAATAATCCCGAGAGGGATAAAAGGGGAGTTGCTACGGGTTGTGCTCTCCAACAAGACAAGACTCAAACATGAGGCAACAAAAGAGCACCGACACACTTTTACAAATAGTTCTACATGAATGCAACGTTTCGTCAGTGGGTTTGACTCATGTTTGACCTAGTGTCTACATGCTTCACACAATTTACAAGAAAATTTTTGAAAGCTCGTATTTTTGGTTTCCAGAAAATTCCAGGTTGTTACAAGATGTGTACTGACTATTTCCATAGTTAAGGCTAGAAAAGCTTAGGGTGCGGGGACAAAACTCTGATCGTGCAGGTGAGAAAAAATGTCATAGCCGCTAGGGCGTAGGTTTCTTGCAGTCCGACCAGTTTTACTCTACGTATGTTTCTGCAATCCTCGCTTCTAGGTCTTAACATGAGAAAGGGTTGGTTGTAGAGAATGTCTACCGGATAGATATGCTCTTATCAGCCCCTGAGTGAGGCCCAACCCCCTACCATTGCTGGGGTCAGGTGTCGCTAAAGATCAGGGAGTTGGTAGCAAAACTGCTAAGAGAAAGTGTGTGTATATTAAGGGTAAAATGACATAGCTGTTCGATGTTCCAGGCATTGACAAAGACTTTGCTGTCGATGGTCTTGAGCTTGTAGGTGCCTGGTCAGAGCACCTCCGCAACGACGTATGGTCCCTCCCATGGTGGAGAGAGCTTGTGGCGGTTCTTGTAGCTCTAGACAAGACAGAGCACCAGGTCCCCGACGTTAAACGCACGACCCCGCACTCGACGGCTGTGGTACCGGCATAATGCTTGCTGGTACTTGGCCGAGTGGAGGAGGGCAACATCGCATGCTTCATCTAGCTGGTCCATGGCATCCTCGAGGGATGGCTCGGCTCCCTGTTCATCATACGCCCTACCCCTTGGTGCTCCATAATCGAGGTCGGTCGGGAGGATAGCCTCGGAACCGTACACCATGAAGAATGGTGTGTAGCCGGTGGCCCGGCTCGAGGTTGTCCTCAGGCTCTAGAGCACCACGGGAAGCTCTGTGACCCATCGTTCGCCAAACTTGTTCAACCAGTGGAAGATCCTAAGCTTGAGGCCTTGTAGAACCATGTCGTTTGCGCGCTTGACCTTCCCGTTCGTGTGGGGGTGCACCACGACAGCTGTAACACCTCGGGTGTTTAAATACTAAAACACGACATGTCATCATATGCATTGCAAAGCATTTGGTCATATGGAAAACTTTGATATGCATTCACTAAAACAAGTTTACATTTATGTTATGAGTGTTGCCTTGTATGGTTTGACTTGAGTTAAAAATTTGGTTTGGATTTTGAATTTTCAAGAAAACCTTGATTTTTCAGTATTTAAAGCCTACCCTGAAAAACTCATTTCAAAATCTATGCATATTTTGGGGTTGAGCCTAAAAGCAAAAGTGTAGATCTTGTCAAGTTATACAAAGTTTGTTTTTGGAGTTTTCAAAGTTATTTAGAAAAATTTGAAGTAATTTGAAAAGGCGAGATTCTTTAAATGTTCCCTTTTTGAATTCAAATTTGCATTTCAAAATATAGACCGAATTTGGGTATGGTTATAAAAGCAAAGTTGTAGAACTTTAAATTAGGAACAACTTTTATTTTTGGAGATTTTTGAGTTGTTACATAAATTTGGGAGTAATTTGGATTTTTAAATCGAATGGCAGTTTGGTAATTCTGATGAACAGTAACCGCGGAAGCTAACCCACCGTCTACGATCTTCCTTCTGCTTCCAGACGCGACGGTGGCCACCCTTGGCTTCGCGCTAGCATGGGAAAGGCTCCTGCGTGGCTTCTCCTTGCTTCTGAGCCACTCTATAAGGACTTCACCGTCGCCGTTTTTCGCCACTCTCCTCCTCTGTTTTCCAGTCGCCATCGTCGCTGCTCTGTCGTGCGTTTGCTGTCACCGTAGTGCCTCCACCATTTTGGCAAAGCTTGTTCCAGCTCCGCCTACTCCTTGCGCACCTAGCCAACTGAGTCTTGGTGTCTGATTCCACTGGGAACCCGCTGTGCACGCCTTTCTTCCTCGCGGCCGGCAACCTCACCGTCGTGCTTGCGCCGTCGTGGCCAGCGCTCTCCGATGAGCTGTTGCTCTTGCTCAATGTATCTCCAGCTTTGCCTTGATGCCGTGGTGCTTAATACCTTGTTGCTTGATAGTTTTGTCCACCGCAGTCACCGGAGCACCGCCACCGTCGACGTTTTGCTCCGCCGTGGTTGCTTGGATCGTCGACCTGCTTCACCGTTGCTTCTCCAGCCCTGTTCTTTGCTCTATCAGGTTCAGGGTAAGCTACTGGTGCTTCCTGTGCACGTCGAACCACTCATTCGTTGTTCTTTCGATCTAGCTTTATGCTCTAGTGCGTTCAGGGTGAGCTCCAGGTTCTTTTTCGAGTTGTTTTTGTGAGCTCCAGGTTCTTTTCCGAGTTGTTTTTGTGAGCTCCAGGTTCTTTTCCGAGTTGTTTTTGTGAGCTCCAGGTTCTTTTCCGAGTTGTTTTTGTGAGCTCCAGGTTCTTTTCCGAGTTGTTTTTGTGAGCTCCAGGTTCTTTTCCGAGTTGTTTGTGTGAGCTCCAGGTTCTTTTCCGAGTTGTTTTTGTGAGCTCCAGGTTCTTTTCCGAGTTGTTTGTATGAGCTCTAGGTTCTTTTCCGAGTTGTTTGTGTGACTCCTGGTTCTTTCCGAGTTGTTTGTGTGAGCGGGTGAGTTCAAATTAGAATTTTTCCTTTTTTAGAAATGATTGAATAGTGCTGTAATTTGTTATTTTTGTGTAGATTTATTTAGAGCTCCAAAAGTTATGAAAATTTTTGTGTGACCTCTCTGTGATGTATATTATTTAGGAAAAATATTAAATGTTACTTTTCAGTAATTTTTGAATGTGAAAAAAATTGCTCGATTAATTAATAAATAAGTTTCCATGATTTTCTAGGCTTAATTAATTATCCAAAAATTATGAAAATTGTTTTGCCACTTAGTTATCATGTGATGAACCTTTACAAAAATTTTGAGTTCAATTGAAATAAGTTTTATGAATATGTTTAATTAGTTGTTAATTGGCATCCATCATCGAGCATCATATTTTGTATCTCGCATCATGTTAAACATGGCATTGTTACTACGTGTAGTGAACGAAGGTGAACACGTGATAGTTAATCAAGTTGTGGAGGAGGTTAATCCGTCTGTTGAGGTCGCATCGAATACGTGTGAAACGTCGCAGGAGCCAGACTTTTCCATCAACGAAGGCAAGCCCCGGATGCATACAACCCTACCTTGTGTTTTACAAATTAATTTTGCTTTTGCTTTCTGTTATTGCATTAAGTGATTAGGAGTTAAGTAAAAGCCTAATTGGTGCATTACCACCCTTGTTATTCCATATTTACCATATTACCAGTTTTAAATTCGTATATGCCTAGTTTTGCTTAGCTATGCGTAGAACGATGAAAGTCAGGTGACTACCTGCCACCTGCAAGTTTTAAATGGAACATTGGTTAATTATGTTAGTATGTGATATGGGAATGTGGAGTAATAAATCTAGACCGGGCGGACTCGGTGAGTGTGAGCCACTAGACATGGAGGTCTTGTGAGCGGGTTCTTTCCGCCTGTGTTGATTAAGGCATGTCCGTTGTTGAATTGCATGAGGTGAGAATTTGTAGTACTAACCACATACTCCGGTAAGCCTGAACTTGGCAATTCTATTACGAGAATGGCTACTCGCGCACTGGGAGTGGAGAGATGGCGGGAATAGCGTGTACCCACGTGGCCATGGGCTGGAATGGTGGAGTACTGTATTCTCGGGTGGCGTGGACCCGTTCTTGCTTTAGAGGATCCGAGGGTAGGTTGATATATGTGAGTCGGGGACCTGCATATGTCATGTGGTCTGGAATCCCCAGCTGGGTTTAATCGGTTCGAATCATCGTTGCTCCTCGGTTATGGAGACTCAACTCACTGTTCATCATCGTAGTACTAATAACTGGAACTCAAATAAGGCTTGTGAAGGTGTTGGATATGAAGTTTCATGATCTCATCATGGATCGTGTCAGCTTTGTATATGATTTTATGAAGCTTTCTATATAAAGAATTTTGTTAAAGAGCTTTTACGCAAAAGAACTTTGATTATTGTTAAAGCCATACCTTGAATCCCATAAACCGGCATTCCTGAGTTCTATCAGTTTTATTTCGGTTAAGTCTTGTTGAGTACTTTTGTACTCAGGGTTCATTGACCCTTGTTGCAGGTGAGCCTCATGAGCAGATCTGTTTTGGATCGTGCTGCATGACAGTTGTACCTTGTGATGACGATGAGAAGTAAATGTGTGGCCCTTGGGCAGGGCAATCTCCTTGTGTGTTTTGTATTATATTATTATGCCACTCCACTACTACTATGGTTTGTAATAATTATCGAATTTAGTTTGTAAGGTTTGAAACAACTGGTTTGTAAACTATGTTATCGTAAGACTTCCGCTGTTTTTACTCTGGTGTAGATATTTGAATAAATGTTGTAATACTGCAATGACTCTGTAACGTGATCCTGCTCGGAAATCGTGGATGATTCAGGGTTCCCCGAGGACACCCGACAGTCTTTTTAAGTTAATGGAAACATATGCATAAATGTCAAAGGTCGTTGGACAGTGACAGGTGCATGTGGGCCCTATAACTTAGGAGGTTCTACCACAACAGCCCAATCATTGCGGATGTGGTATTCGTCGTAGAATCGGAGGAACTTCTTTTTGATAAACTATGTGTCATTGTCCGTGATGATGGAGTTTGAGACCCCAAAGCGATGGACGATGTCAAGGAAGAACAGCACGGCTTGCTCGGACTTGATCGCGGAGATCGGTCGAGCCTCTATCCACTTTGTAAACTTGTCTACGGCGACAAGCAAGTGCGTATAGCCCCCGAGCTCCCTCTTGACAGGTCTAGCCAGATCAAGCCCCCAGACCACGAATGGCCACGTGATGAGGATCGTTTGGAGTGCTTGGGCCGGTAGGTGGGTCTGCCAAGCGTAGTATTGACACCGTTCGCAGGTGTGCACAATCTGTTCAGTGTCGGCTACTGTGGTCGGCCACTAGAAGCCCTATCAGAATGTGTTTTTGACCAGGGTCCTAGGCACGGCATGGTGCCCATAGACACGCCATGGATATCACTCAGCAACTACTTCCCTTATTTGATAGAAATGCAGCGCTGTAGGATCCCGGTGTGGCTTTGCCTGTAGAGCTTGCCCCTAATAAGGACAAAGGACTTGGCACAATGTGCAAGCCACCGAGCCTCCATTTTGTATGTCGGTAATGCCTCACGGAGGAGGTAGTCGAGGTAAGGAGTCCTCTAGCTGGCCAGAGGGTCAGGCTCTATCACTGGATCCTCCTCAAGCTCTATGACTTCGAGGTCGAATGGAGCCGTCGGCTGGTTAGTTCTCGAGCCCAGGGCAGGTGGCCCATCACGGTCTGTTCTAGCTCCTCATAGCGGACCGAGGGCTTGTACTGATCGCTGGTGAAGACACCCATCGGCACTGGCTCTCGTCTAGACGCCATTTTTGCCAGTGCGTCAGCCGCCTTATTGAGACACCTCGAGATGTGATTGAGCTCGAGACCATCGAATTTGTCCTCTAGCTGGCGGACCTCTTGGCAATATGCAGCCATCTTAGCGTTGCGACAGCTTGATTCCTTCATGACTTGGTTGATGACCAGCTGGGAGTCACCCTGGACATCGAGCCGTCGGATACCTAGCTTGACGGTGATGCATAGGCCATGGATGAGTGCCTCATACTCGGCCACATTATTGGAGGAGGGGAAATGGATGCGAACCATGTACCTCATGCGTACACTAAGGGCAAAACAAAGACCAACCCCACACCAGCGCCTTTCTTCATCAGCGATCCATCGAAGTACATCGTCCAGTACTCTTGGTCGATGGCTAGTGGCGGCATTTGGACCTAGGTCCACTCTGCAACAAAATCAGCCAGCACTTGGGACTTGATAGCCATCCGAGGGGCAAACAAAATGCCTTGACCCATCAGCTCAAGTGCCCACTTCATGATCTTCCTGTGGCATCCTAGTTTTGGATGACCTCGCCGAGAGGGAAGGACATCACGACCATCACTGGATGCGACTCGAAGTAGTGGCGTAACTTCCTTTGACGATGAGGATAGCGTATAGGAGTTAGCAAGTCTTAGGATCGGACCAAACCTCACTAATGAAGTACATGGGACGCTGCACTTTGAGGGCGTGTCCCTCTTCTTCTCGCTCCACCACCAGGGCGACACTGACCACTTGCATGGTGGCCGCAATGTAGACCAGAAGCGGTTCCCCATCGATCGGAGGGACCAGGATTGGGGCCTTCATCAGAAGCTGCTTGACCATGTCAAGTGTCTCCTAGGCCTCAGGCATCCATTCAAAATGGTCGGCCTTCTTTAGGAGCCAATAGAGGGGGTGACCTCGTTCGTCGAGGCATGAGATAAAGTGGCTGAGCATGGTGAGGCACCCTGTAACTCGTTGTACCCCCTTTATGTTCTAAATCTCGCCCAACCTCATGATGGCCGAGATCTTCTCTAGGTTGACTTTGATGCCACGCTCGAAGACGATAAAACCCAGCAACATACCCCTTGGGACCCTGAAAATGCATTTCTTAGGGTTGAGCTTAATGCTGTTTGCTCAAAGTTTTGCGAAGGTCTGCTCTAGGTCAGCTACAACCTGGTCAACCCATTTGGACTTGACCACGATGTCATCCATGTAGGCCTCAATGGTTCACCCGATGAGGTCCCTAAAACATTTGAGCATACAATGCTGGTATGTAGCCCTTGCATTTTTCAGACCGAACAGCATTGTGACATAGTAGAACAATCCGAATGGGGTGATGAAAGATGTCATGAACTGGTTGGACTCTTTCATCGTGATTTGATGGTACCCGGAGTATGCATCAAGGAAGCAAAGGGTTTCACACCTTGAGGTTGAGTGGACTACTTGGTCTATGCATGGCAAAGGAAATGGATCCTTTGGACACGCTTTGTTGAGACCCATGTAGTCGACACACATTCTCTATTTCCCACTCTTTTTTTGTACTAGAACGGGATTGGCTAACCACTCAGGGTGGTATAATTCCTTGATGAACCCGGCGCCAAAAGCTTCACAATCTCCTCGTCGATGGCCCTATGCTTCTCCTCGTCGAAGCGACACAGGCGCTGCTTCATCGGTGTGGAGCCTAGCTTGATCTTCAAGGCATGCTAGGCGACTTCTCTTAGAATGCCTGGCATGTCCGAGGGTTTCCATGCAAAGATATCTCTGTTGGTGCGGAGGAAGTCGATGAGCGTGCTTTCCTATTTAGAGGAAAGCGTGGTGCCAATGAGCACCACTTTGCACTTGGAGCCGCTAGGGTCTATGAGGACCTTCTTAGCGCCCTCTATAGGCTCAAAAGACTTGGCCGACCATTTGGGGTCGGGTGCTTCTTCGGCAACCTCCTTCCTGATGGCCGCAAGCTCCTTGGAGGCGACGATTGCTGTGACCTGTTCGCAGCACTCGACCTTGCAGTCATAGGAACACAGGAAGGAGATGCTGATGGTGATGACCTCGCACGGTCCCAACATCTTTAGGTTTAGATAGGTGTAGTTGGGGACGGCCATGAACTTCACGTAGCATGGACGTCCTAGGATGGCATGGAAGGTTCTGTGGAACCTGACCTCCTCGAAGCTAAGAGTCTCCGTCCTATAATTGGTCAGATCCCCAAAGGTGATGGGTAGATCGATCTGCCCAAGTGGCAAGGCTTGCTTTCCAGGCACGATGCCATGGAAAGGCACTCTGGTCAGTCGGATGTGTGATCGGTCGATGCCCATGGCATCAAGCGTTTCGGCATACATGATGTTGAGCCGCTGCCTCCATCTATCAGTACCTTGGTGAGCGGATATCTCCCTGGTTGTGGGACGCTTACCGGGTGGTCAGTTCGATCAAAGGTTAAGGTGGACTCTGACTATCGGAGGAAGGTAGGCGCGGCCGTCTTGGCCGTATAGACCTCGCGGCGTGCAAGCTTCTGGCAGCGCTTGGAGTCGTAGGCCGCCAACCCTCCGAATATCATAAGGTGGCCATCCAACGTCAGAAAGCCACCGTCCTTTCCCTCAGCGTCGTCCATGGATGGCTTGGGGTCCTTCCTATGCTCCCCCTTGTTGGAGCCTTCGAACAAAAACTGCTTTATGAGACCGCAGTCCTTGTATAGATGCTTGATGGGGAAAGCATGGTTCGGACATGGTCCTTTGAGCAGCTTCTTGAAGTGGTCTGGGGTGGCCTTGACGGGCTTCTGACCCCCCTTGCGGTCGGCGATGGCCACAAGCGAGCCCTCGTGTTGCTGCTTGTTCTTCTTCTTGCTAGGATGGATGGAGGCACCTTCGCCGATGTCCTCGTCCCGCTTTGCCTTGCCCTTGAGGTGGTCGAAGATCGCTCCGACCACCTCCTCGCCTAAGGCATGGCTGGTGGTGATGTCGAGGAGCTCCTTGGTGGTTCACAGGCCCTTATGTCATAGCTTATGAACCAGGGACTCATAGGTGGTCCCAGACAGGAAGGCTCCTATGACGTCGGCGTCGGCAATGATAGGTAGCTCGTTGCACCACCAGGAGAAGTGCTGGATGTACCCACGAAGAGTTTCCTCAGCCTTCTGTCGGCAGTTTTTTAGATCCCATGGGTTCCTAGGATGCGTGTATGTGTCCTAGAAGTTTCCCACGAAGATCTCTTTTAGGTCCGCCCAACTTTGGATTCTGTTGGGCGGAAGGTGTTCCAACCACGTTCGTGCCGAATCGGCTAGGAACAATGGAAGGTTGTGGATAATGAAATCAAAATTATCTGCTCCACCGGCTTGGCAGGCAAGCCAATAATCCTCGAGCCACAGTCTAGGGTTCATTTCCTTGGAGTATTTCAAGTTGTTGGTCGGCGGTCGGTACCACGGTGGAAAGGTGGCGTTGAGAATGTATTGGCCATGTAGGGGACCATGATGCCTAAGAGGGGGGGTGAATTAGGCAACTTAAAATTCTAACTCCTAAACTATGGCCTCTTTTTCTAACCCTAGCAAAACCTATGCAAAAGATAAACTATCTAAATGTGCAACTATGGTTTTGCTAGTGTATTGCTATCTCTACCGTAAAAGGAGTAATACAATCAATATAAATGCGGAAGTTAAAGAGCAAGGTAGAGATATGTAAACTTCCATCGATGACTCTAGTTTTTTACCGAGGTATCGAGAAGTGCACAAGCTTCCCCCTAGTCCTCGTTGGAGCCCCTCGCAAGGAATCCCTTGTAAGGGCCAAGCTCCGAGTCAGGTAACTCCATGGATAGCCCCGGGCCTTCCCCACGCGCAAGTGGGTCTCCGACGTGCCTTTCGGTAAGCCTCTCCCGGATGCCACCCGCCGTCTTCACTATCAAGCTTCCGGCCAAAACGTTGCGGGTATTGTTCCCTCCGGTACACGGTGGCGGCCACACCACAACTACGGTCGGTGTGATCTCGCAAGACTACAAGCCCCTCCAATGTACAACAATGGTGTGCACAAGCACCGGGTAGTAAGAGGTATGCAAACTTCACTAAACACTAGGCCTAAACCTAGAGCAAGCACATAAGCGGTGGTCTAATCAACCTAAGCACTTTGCAAAGCACCTACGCTAATCACCTAATGAATCACTAAGCACTATGTAAGTGGAGATCACTAAAATGGTGTACTAGCACCCTTGATATGTTTCCTCAGCTCCACCCCACTCATTTGGCCGGTTGGGGGTTGTATTTATAAGCCCCACTGAGAAAGTAGCTGTTGGGGACGAAATCCCGCTTTTCTGCTACTAACCAGATGCTGCTGTTGTCCTGACAGGACGCGTCCAGTCGTCTCGACCGTTAGAGCCGTGATCAACTGATCGGACACTGCCAGCGTCTGGTCACATGCCACCGGACGTGTCCAGTCGCAATTTCACCGCTCTGGAACCTTTTTGTACTCGATCGGACGCTGTAGTCCTATGTTCGGTCGATGTGCTGCCAGCGTCCGATCCAGCGTCCGATCGCTGCTGTTGACGCCTGCTGTTGCCAAGCCTCTTGATCAGAGCATCCGGTCACTTTCCTCCAGCGTCCGGTCACCTCTGTGAGCTCGTTTCATCATGATCTTGAGTCTAGCTTGGTTCCTATCTTCGTGCTTGGACTTTGCTTGATATTTTTGGTCTTCTCTTGTGCTTCTAGGCTCTTGCTTATAGTGTTGATCATTGGATCATCATGTCACCTTCGTCCAAGTCACGTCTTGCACCCAATTGAACTACAAAACAATCACTTGCAAATTCATTAGTCCAATTTGGTTGTGTTGGTCATCAAACACCAAAATCCAAAGTAAATGAGCCTAGGGTCCATTTTCCTTACAATCTCCCCCTTTTTGGTGATTGATGACAACATGACCAAAACAAGCAAATAATGAGAATTTAAAATTTAAAAACTACCTACTTGCTAGGATGTAATGCAAGGGGCAAGATTATATGATGCTTAAAGATACTACTTGTAAGGCTAAAAGATACCACATAAAAACTTATCTTGCCCTTGCAAATGTCCCCATGTGGCATTATGGATTTAAGCCACATAATTCTCCCCATTACATAGGCTAATCCATAATCCACTATCCTCCCTTTCTCGGACCATTACCACTTGTAGATCATTACCACTTATAAATTATTATGATCTAGCTTTTGGTCCTACAAATTAATGCTTGCTTTTGGTCCTCTAAATTCTCCCCCTTTGGAATCAAACACCGAAAAGGAAGACATTAGTAGCACAAGGGAGGGTCAAACTTTGTGAACCTTTGTGTGTAAAGTGGAATAGGTCACAAAATTTGACTCTCACATTATATAGATTAAGCTCCCCCTAAAAATATGCATACATATGGTAGAAGGAAAAGCATATGCATAATTGGCAAATTATTGCTCAAGGGAATTTAATCTATATAATGCATGGAGAAAGCATATAAATATCAAAATGAAATCACATGATGATATCAGTTTAGAAATACCACATGTGGAAACCAATTTGATTTCTACCACTTGCAATAGGTGGTGGATATTTGAAGTACGATGCTTAACTTCGAGGACTCCATTTTCCTTGCAATAAGACTACTACACACATGATAAGCTTGAAAAGGTGTTAGTCTCAAAGCATCCAACTTGTAGAGTAGCCTCCCCCTAAATTTGTGCACACAAGTATGGAATACTTGTAGGAAATATGCACATTAATTTTAGAATAAAAAATACCACTTGAAAGATGATATCACATGAATATGAGTCATTTTCGAAGGCAATATTCGGGAGAGATTATCTACAATTTGGACTTTGGCACATATTAGATGAACAATCGAAAGATAACCTATGTGCCATGCTCCTAAACAATTTTAAACCATGTAGGTTTGCTCCAAGGGTTAAGAATGAAACCGAGCAAGCCTACCATAAGATATACCTAGTGTATGCATGACAAAGGATATAAGCATGCAAATGTAAACCGAGGCATGAAGAGTAACTAGATGCTTAAAGATGCCACTTGTAGGAGATTAAATCTAGTATCACTTGAAGCAAATTGAATCTAGTTACCTAACATGGGAAGGGGAATTTGGGTCCATAGTATTCACTAACCCACTTGGCAATGATTTTGTACATCATGATGCACCCCATGAAATGCACCCATACTTTGCCAAGTCTCCAAATTCCCCAAAGTCCATCGGACTTCTCACTTCCCTTTTGGGATCCAAACCTTCTTGGTGCTCTTCATCTTGGAAATGATTTCCTTTGGCACCCAAAAGCATTTGACCCCATTGTTGGCTTGCTTGTTCACCTCGATGGCCACCACCTTGTTATTTTTCTTCTTCTTTAACAAGTATGGTGTGGAGGCCTTCTTGTCCACCTTGTTGGTGTAGGTTTTGGAGAGCTTGCTTGTTTGCTTCTTCTCTTTCTTCTTTGCACCTCCCCCATTCTTCACCTTGCACTCATAGGACTTGTGACCTTCCTTCTGGCACACATAGCAAACCATGATTTGTCCTTCATCAAGCTTCTTCACTCCCTTGATGGTGTTATCTTGATGAAGTTGGGCATGCTTCGCCTTGCCTTTTACTTGAGTCAAATCCTTGGTGAGGCAAGCTACTTCTTGCTTGAGTTGCTCATTCTCCTTTGCAACCTCTTGTATGCATGTATCTACAACAACTTTCTCAACACAAACTTGGTTGCACAAAGATGAGTCTAAACATAAATCATTACAAGAAGTAGAGGCATCCTTTTTTGACATGTTAAAGATAGAACTTTTCTTTTTAGATGCCTTGGTGGGGGTTGTACTAATGGCTTCAAGATTAGCAACTTTATTAGTTAGCTCATCACAATGTTTGCACATGGTTTCCATTTTAGCAAGCAAACTTTTATAAGCATCTTGTGAGCTAGCTAACTTTTCTTTTAATTTTTCATTTTTCTTTACAAGTTGCTTATCATTGATTGTGCATGCATTTGTTGTTGCACTAGCCTCAAGTTGCTCAATTTTAGTAGATAGTTCAACATTGAGATTAATAAAGTCCTCATATTGTTCAAGCAAGGTTTTGTATGCTTCTTGTGAACTATCTAGTTTTTCTTTTAATTTTTCGAGCTTCTTTTGTTGACTAGTGCAAACTTTAGCATAATTAAGATTTTGTTGCACAATTTCATCATAAGAAGGCATTTCATCATCACTATCACTCTCACTAGAGGATGAGCTTTCGTTACCTCGTGCCATAAGGCACATACGAGAAGAGCTTGATGATGAGTGCTTGCGCCCTCGCCTCTTGTGATGGTGTTCTTCTTCACTTGAAGAATCATCCCATGACCTTATTGATGTGAGAGCTTGGTTCTTGCATGCCTTCTTCTTTGTCTTGGGTGTAGGCTTGTTTGGACAAACTTCCACAAAGTGCCCCAACTCGCCGCATTCATAGCATCCTCTCTTTCTTTGCCCATTTCTTTGATTGGTGAAAATAAGATCTTGGTTTTGGATGGGCACACCCTTGACATTTAGCCTTTGGATCATCTTCTCCACCTTGTTGATTAGTTTGATTTATTCTTCATCAAGGTCGGAGGTGGAGGAGAAAGATTGATCATCTTCACTTGAATATTCATCATCATCATCGTCGTCCTTATCTTCTTCATCATCTTCACTTGAGGAACTTGAGCTTGAGCTTGTCTCAACTTGCTTGCCCTTCATCTTCTTTTTCTCGCTACATGCGAGAGCTTTGCCTTTGCTCGATGAAGAGGCTTCGTCTTGACCTATCTTACGTGACATTTCAAATGCCACTATCTTGCCAATGACTATGCCCGGGGTCATGGTGCTCAAGTTCTCCATGTTGTGAAGGATGGTGATGATGCTTGCATATTTCTTTTGTGGTAGCACGGAGATGATCTTCCTCACGATGTCCGCATCATCTAGCTTTCTTAATCCTATTGAGTGGAGCTCATTGATAATTAGATTCAAACGAGAATACATATCACGAAGAAGCTCATCATCATTCATTTTAAAGGAATCATAATTTTGTTTAGCTAGACAATGTTTTTGCTCACAGACATTAGATGTGCCATCTGTTGACACCGTTTTTTGCACGTGTCAAAATAATCGGAGTGGGCTAATCGGTAAGGGGAAGGTTACTGTGTACTTTGATAGCCGATGGAAGCCAGCTTGTAAAGATAGTTGCCGATAGCTGGTGGTGGTCGATGGAAAGGTTGGTTTGGATTCGGGCGTTGCCGATGAAGTTAGAGGTGTTATTGTCGATACCGATGAGAGGAGATTTGAAGACTACTGCCGATGAAACAGGGAATATGCCGATGAAGGAAGGCTTGAAGACTACTGCCGATGAAATAGGGAGTATGCCGATGGGAAGGAGGACGGTGAGATTTCCATCGTAATTGAGGCAGACAGGGAAATAGATAGAAGTTGATTTCCTTTTTTATATTAGTTAGAGTATGATTCATGTAAGAGTCACGTGTTTCCATAGATATGGGATTGGTGTCCTAGTTGTGTTTGGTTGTGTCTCTTTAGATCAGGGTATAAATATGGAGTAAGGGGCAATGTAAGAAGATATATCAATCAATATCAAAACCAACTTTTACTCCTATTTGCATATACTTTTCGGCGACTTCGTCAATTTGCATACTTTTCTTTTTACGAGTTCTCATTGATTCGGCGAGCTGCATCGCTTCAGTGCGATCTTCGGCGATTCTCGAGTTCCGCGTGAGCACCTCTTGGCCGTGACTTCCGGGCGTATCGCTGTTGTCAGGACCAAAGTGTTCGTTTCTTCATCCTTGTCGATTAGCAGGTCAAATCGACTGGCACGCTTTGGATATCGATTCGGGTATTAGCCCTTTGTGTTTGCAGATCCACTTTTGCATCAACACATCTTTTGGCACGCCCAGTGGGACAAATCAATCAATATGTTCAATTCCGAGATCGATTCGGGGAACATCATCGCAGTATCAGAAGAAGATCTCAAGGAAGAACAGAGGCAAGCTATGGAAAAGGCTGTAGAAGAGTACAAGCAGCTTTGTCTGAGATCGTTTAGCTTGAACAAGAGTGGACAAGTCATCCAGAAGCAAGATTTGCCGTTACCTCGGCAGGTTACCTTTGATTCCAATCCTGGTAAACTTCAAGAGATGGTTAATTCTGCAGTAAATCATGCTTTGATTAATCATTCCAATGTGCTATCCAACACTGTTCATAACGCTGTGGTTCGAACTCTCAAAGAAGGACAAGCGGCACCACATTACGTTGGGCCTGCCTATCATCAACCAGAGCCGGCATCTGTCAAAACTCCATCGGCTCCTTCGGCCGTTGTGGGTACAGAAGTTACTTCCCCTCCAGTATTGGCAGGCTCACCTAATATACAATCTACACCGATACAACCAGATCAGGTGTTACCAGGAGGGCGAGTTCAGCTTAATACAGATCTATCGGCATCGGCTATGTCAGGCCCTGTGTCTCAGAATAACCAGATTCCTACTAATTGGTGGGGATATGGCATGCCTCCAGAGTCATCTGCTTTCAATCCTAGATTACCTCAAGTATTTGATGCAGCAGGAAGAGCGCCTATATCATCGGCCGTTTCGCCGATGGCTCAAGTGCCTCAATATGCCGCAACTACTTCTGTACAACCAACTCCAGGAGGTTTCCAGATGCCTATGATTCAAACATTCAATTCAAATCCATCGGCGAGCGTACTGCCGATGCAGCAGAAAGCCCCTGCTATTAGTCAAACTGGGGTTCAGTTCATACCTCAAACCGGTTATAATTATCCAACAATATCAGCAAATTACCAGCCATCGGTAAGTTTTGTACCGATGAGTTCTAATAATGATTGGTCAGGACAGTTACCTGTTCAACATACAGTTCAGCGAAATCAGCAGGTTGCAGGGATTCAACAAGGTCATATGCAAGCTGGTTTCCAGAATCAAGCATCGGCAGTCCAGCCGATGAATCCTTTCCAACAGGCTAATGGATCACAAGTAGCGGCAAATATGCCGATTGCTGGAGATCGTGGGCCACAAAGATATGTGGAGGGATGTCAGCAGGCACCTCCGGTAGAAGTTCAACCAGTTCGTCAGCAGGAGGCTGATGTTTTTTGGGCCGATAAGATAGCAGAAATTATGAAGGATCAGTTTGGGATAAAGCCCAAGGTCAATACGTATTCTTATCGGACTCCGTACCCTCCTGCATACGATTTAATTCCTCTCCCAAATCGGTACAAGGTACCGGATTTCACTAAATTCTCTGGGCAAGATGATACATCAACAATGGAACATGTCAATCGCTTCATTATTCAATGTGGAGAGGCAGCTAACAGAGATGAGTTAAGAGTTCGATTATTTTCATCATCTTTGTCTGGATCAGCATTTACGTGGTTCATTTCATTGCCACCAAATTCTATTATTACCTGGGTTGATCTAGAAAAACAATTCCACAAGTATTTCTTTGCTGGAATCCATGAAAAGAAGCTTACCGATTTAGTAAAATTGAGACAACGTAATGATGAATCGGTAGAGAGCTTTGTACAAAGGTTACGAGATGTAAAAAATAAGTGCTACAGCCTGGTGCTGGATGATCGGCAGCTTGCCGATTTGGCTTTCCAGGGGTTATTGCCACATCTTAAGGACAGATATGCTTCTCAGGAGTTTGAAAGCCTCAGTCATCTTGTGCAAAGGATCTCTGATCAGGACACTAGGGTTTTTGAACCTAAAAAGAACTGGAGTAAAAAGGTATCATTTGTTGAAGAGGTAGGAGATTCTGACTCTGATGAAGAACCAGTTATCGGCTTAGCTGAGTGGGTTAAGAATAAAAAGCCGATATCATGTCCCTTTGGTCAAAAAGAGCTAGAAAAGTTTACCTTTGATATCACCAAGGCCGATAAAATATTTGATCTTCTGCTTCAAGAGGGCCAAATTAAGCTGTCACCTAATCACATGATTCCATCGGCAGAAGAGTTGAAGAAGATTTTGTACTGCAAATGGCACAATGCAACTTCACACAGTACAAATGAGTGCAAGGTATTCAGGCAACAGTTACAATCAGCTATTGAATCTGGGAGAATTAAGTTTGGTACTTCCAAGACCCAGAAGCCGATGAAAATTGATCAACACCCTTTTCCAGCAAATATGTTGGATGCCAAAGGAAAGACCAAGGTATTGACATCAGAAACTGCTGAGAAAAACGCGTCAGTAGACCCCCAACATCGGATAACTACCGATGATGCAAAGAGTAAGGGTTTGCTAGGGGAAAGCAGTAGTTCCAAAAAACCTCCTCGACCTGGCATTGTAATTACTCATCGAAGGCAGCAGGAGGGTTGGCGTCAACGTAATGACCGATATCGGCAACAGCAAGAAATGAGACGTCAGGAAGAGTGGAATCGACATAAAGATCATTGGAGATGTCCGTTCTTCATCCATTGCTGGGAAGAAGGTATTAAATTGCCAACTGTTGAAAATTGCCCTGAGTGTAATGGTTATTACGGAGTCAATCGTTCAGAAAGGATGTTTCAACGTGGTAATCAGGGTTTGTCTATCAATGAGCCGATCAGAGGCAGAGCATCAGTGCATGATCGGCTGGGGGGCAGACTTAGTGTACATGAGAGGCTTGGTAAACGCGCTGGATATTTTCCAAGGAATCAAGAGGAGCTTGAGGAGATGGCAAACGCAAGAGTTCCCGATGAGAAGATATTCTACAGGGACCCTAATATACGTCGCGTAGAACTAACTAGGACTTGTTATCAGCCGGTTTGGAAAACCAAGTTTCCTCGATGGTGCCCAGAGGGTCTGACAAAGACGCAGAGGAGGAGGATGCAACGTGAGCGTCAGGAGGATCTATACCAGGAGGAAAATTCCTCCAATGAAAAGTCTGGTCATCAGCAGTGGCAGGTAAAACACAAAAATAAGGGTCCATCGGCAGATGTTAATATGGTATTCATGTTGCCGATGGAGTTTTTGGCACTATCTGATAATGAGGAAGAAGTTGTTCTCTCTGATCAAGTAGCTCAGTTAACACTAGATCCAATGATGGCCGTTTTTGAGAAACCTACCGATGACGAGAGACAGCATCTTAAGGCTTTATTTGTGAAGGGCAGAGTTGATGGGCAGCCTGTGTCTAAGGTACTTATTGATGGAGGGGCTGCGATTAATATTATGCCTTATGTGATGTATCGGAAACTTGGTAAGGGGGATCAAGACTTGACCAAAACCGATATGATGTTGAAAGATTTTGAAGGCAATGTGTCACCGGCTAAAGGGGCAGTGTGCGTGGAATTGACCATCGGCAGCAAAACCTTGCCAACGACGTTCTTTGTTATCAACGGCAAGGGTGCATATAATCTGCTTCTAGGGAGGGATTGGATTCATGCTAATTGTTGTGTTCCTTCTACAATGCATCAATGCCTCGTACAGTGGATTGGGGATAAGATTGAGATCGTCCCTGGTGATTCTTCTTATATCATCGCATCGGCAGAATCAGATACTTATGAGCAAACTAAATGCATATCAGGAGAAGCTTGGGAAAAAGAGTTCCTTAGAGTTGCTGATTATGAAATTCCACCGATCCAAGCAGTCGGTTCTGAAGAGGAGTTTTAATGGATAGGTTTGCCGATGATGGGAAATTAGGTCAAGGGTTCACATCGGCAGATGATTTAGTAGAAGTAGATATTGGTGATGGTAATAGGTCAAGACCTACTTTTATTAGTGCTAAGTTAGATTCCAACTGTAAGCAGCGAGTAACAGATTTATTAAAAGAATATAAAGATTGTTTTGCTTGGGATTATACTGAGATGCCTGGATTAGACCGATCGATAGTTGAACATCGGTTACCTATCAAATCTGGATTTCGGCCACATCAGCAGCCAGCGCGCCGATGCAACCCTAATGTACTTCCTGACATTAAGGCCGAAATAACTAAATTAATTGAAGCAAAGTTTATTCGGCAATGTTGATACGCAGAGTGGATCTCTAATGTGGTTCCTGTTTATAAGAAAAATGGAAAACTTCGTGTTTGTATTGATTTCAGGAATCTCAACAAAGCCACACCAATGGATGGTTATCCAATGCCGATTGCTGATTTGTTGATTGATGCTGCGGCTGGACATCAAATTATTAGCTTCATGGATGGTAATGCAGGATACAATCAAATATTCATGGCTGAGGAGGATATTCCCAAGACTGCTTTCAGATGTCCAGGACATGTGGGGTTGTTCGAGTGGATAGTCATGACGTTTGGTTTGAAAAATGCCGGTGCTACTTATCAAAGGGCTATGAACTTTATTTTTCATGAGTACATCGGCACATTAGTGGAGATCTACATTGATGATGTAGTAATTAAGTCTGGAGATATCACAGCACATTTAGCCGATCTACGAAAAATACTAGAGTGCACAAGGAAGCATGGATTGAAGATGAATCCTAATAAATGTGCATTCGGTGTATCGGCAGGACAATTCTTGGGTTTTATGGTGCATCAGCGGGGCATTGAAATCAGTAGGAAGTCCATTGATGCAATTAACAAGGTGATTGCTCCTGTCAATAAGACTGAATTACAATCTTTGATCGGTAAGATTAATTTCATTAGAAGATTCATATCTAATCTGTCGGGTAAGATCAAGGCTTTCAGCCCATTACTTAGATTGAAAGCTGATCAGGAATTTGTATGGGGAGTTGAACAGCAGTTAGCCCTTGATGAGATTAAGAAATATTTATCAAATCCTCCAGTGCTAGTTCCACCTCAACATGGGAAGCCTTTCAGGTTATATTTGTCAGCTGATGATGCAGTTATCGGTTCAGCTCTTATTCAAGAATTTGAAGGGAAAGAACGTGTTATTTATTATTTGAGCAGAAGATTAGTGGATGCTGAGACAAGGTATTCGGCTATCGAGAAATTGTGTCTGTGCTTATACTTTTCTTGTATCAAATTAAGGCATTATTTGTTATCTGCCGAATGTACGGTCATATGCAAAGACGATGTGGTCAAGTATATGTTGTCGATGCCGATATTAAGTGGTAGAATCGGCAAGTGGATTTTAGCATTATCAGAATTTGAACTACGCTACAAATCAACTAAGGCAGTTAAAGGGCAAGTGATGGCTGATTTTGTCACTCAGCATTGTAACACGGTGGATTCTCTGGGGGTTGCCCCCTGGACACTTTTCTTCGATGGGTCCACATGTGGTGAAGGAGCAGGTATCGGCATTGTGTTAATTTCACCTCAAGGGAAGAAGTATGAGTTTTCATTGCCGATTGTTGCTACAGCAACAAACAATCAAGCTGAATATCAAGCCTTGATAAAAGGGTTAGAATTGCTGAAGGAGATACGTGCCGATGTTGTTGAAATCTTTGGTGATTCTATGCTAGTTATAAATCAATTGGCTGGAAGTTATGAATGCCGAAGTGAAGCCTTGATTTCGTATTATGAAAGGTGTTTGCAATTATTGAAAGGATTTAGAGATTTTCGTCTTGAACATATCTCTCGATTGCATAATGAGGAAGCTAATCGACTAGCTCAGCATGCTTCAGGGTATCAGCCTTATTCAGGAAGTGCTAACATCGGCAGTTGATACCGATGACTGGAGGAAAGAGATTGTCGATTATTTAAAGGATCCAGGTAGAAAGGTTGAGAGACGTATAAGGTTCCAAGCTACCAAATATGTGCTCCTCGATGATGAATTATATTATCGAACTATAGATGGAGTTTTACTCAGATGTGTTAACAATGATGAATCGAAAAGCTTGATGGGTGAAATTCATGAAGGAGTATGTGGGGCACATCAATCGGCTTTCAAGATGAAATGGATGATCAGAAGGAATGGGTACTATTGGCCGACTATTCTTGAAGATTGTTTTAAATATTTTAAGGGGTGCCAGGGGTGTCAAAGGTTTGGTAATATTCAAAGAGCGCCTGCGTCGGCTATGAATCCTATAATCAAACCATGGCCGTTCCGGGGATGGGCTATTGATCTCATTGGTCAGATTTATCCGCCATCGAGTAAGGGACATAAATTTATCCTGGTTGCTACCGATTATTTTACAAAGTGGGTTGAGGCAATTCCTTTAAAAAAGGTGACATCGGTCAATATGATTGATTTTGTGAAAGAGCATATTGTTTACCGATTTGGTATTCCTCAGACTATCACTACCGATCAGGGCACTATGTTTACATCAGGAGAATTTGATGAGTTTGCTGTGGGTATGGGAATTAAAATTTTAAATTCTTCTCCATATTATGCTCAAGCTAATGGTCAAGCTGAGGCTTCTAACAAAGGGATCATCAAACTCATTAAGCGCAAAATTGAAGAAAATCCTAGGAGGTGGCATACAGTATTAAATGAAGCCTTGTGGTCATATCGGATGTCATGCCATGGTGCAACCAAAGTAACGCCTTATCAGTTAGTATATGGACACGATGCAGTGTTGCCTTGGGAAATTAAGGTTGGCTCTAGACGAATACGTTCTCAAAATCAGCTGACAACCGATGAGTATAATACTCTTATGAAAGATGAGTTGGAAGATGTGGCGGGTCATCGGTTAAGGGCTTTAGTTAGTATTGAAGAAAATAAGAAAAGAGTAGCTAGATGGTATGACAAGAAGGTGAAAGTAAAAGAGTTTGCCGATGGAGATCTGGTCTGGAAATTGATTTTACCGATTGGGACTAAAAGTTCAAAGTTTGGAAAGTGGTCTCCTAATTGGGAAGGTCCATATCGGATAAATCAGTCTATTCCTGGCAATGCATATATTTTAGAAACCCTCGAAGGGGTTGTGTTTCCCAGAGCGTTAAATGGAAAATATTTAAAGAAATATTACCCTAGTATCTGGACAGATGCATAAGAGTATAAGTGCCGATAACAGTACTATCGGCTGGAATTATGCAAGAGTATCAATGTCTTATAAAGTGCCGATACAATAAATAAGATTACACATTCAGCAAGGATTGGATAGCTAATATCGCACGCAGGCGAATCTGGTCGGCTTCTTCCATTTCCTTGATATCGTCATCGGCAGCACCCTCCACAGGCTTGAGTTTCTTCTTCATGACTAAAGCTTTGCGAGCTTGGATATCTCTTTCTTGCTGAAGGGCTTTGACGGCATTGGGTAGCTGGCTTTCTTCTTGTTGAGCATGAGTTAAGGCTGCATCGATTTCTTTCAATTCAGCCAATAGAGCTGCCTTCCTTGCCGATAGATCCAAGATGTTTTGCTTAAGTGCAGCACCTGAAGTCTGCAAGTTGACGATGCCCTTGTGCTTCTCATCAGCGATTTGTTTCAGTTGTAGCATCTCTCCTTTAAGTTGAGCTTGAGCTGCTCTATCGGCAATGCGCTGAGCAGCCCGTTGATATTGCAGTTGACGGCTTTCTAAGTGAGCTGCTGAGAAGAGTACTTCTTCAATATCGGCAGGGACCTGGCCACGAATTGTTTTGAAAATTGCCTTTGCGGGGTCCGAGTCATCTACCAGTTGGGCGGTACTTTGCTGTAGCAAGTTCAGGAGGGTTTCCAACTTGGATTTAGTCTCTGCCGATATTGTTCCCAGTGCAAGGGAAGAACTTGTTTCCTCTCCATCGTCGTCAGAAATGTCAATGGCAAAGGAAAATAGGCTGTTCGGAGAATCTTGTTCCTGAAAGAAAGACAAGGAGATCAATCAGGGGTAGGTATGAGTATTGTAAAATCAGATAGGTTAATCGGTTTACCTGTTTCAAGGCAATTTCCTGTGCTTGACTGGAGGAAGCAACCTGGAGTATGTCGTGTGGATCGGCTGAGCTTGCCGATGGGATATCCTCTGTGACTTCATCGGTGGTGGGCTCTTGAGGTATGATGACCGATGACATTGGGGCAGATGTAGGGATCGGCATAGACCTTTGTCGTTTTGGCTGTGCTTCAGTATCTGTTGAAGCTTTGCGCTTTGCTTGGACATCGGCAACGATTGGCTGGGGGGCATCGACACTTGATTGTGAAGCTTGGGCATCTGGTACGTTTGCCGATGTACCCAATTGTTGCTGCAAAACAAGTGTAAGATATGATATTTAACAGATAAAATGTAAAGTCAAGAAGCTACCTCTGAAGGAGTGGTGCTTGATATCGGCGGAATTGCCGATGACGATCCCTGTAGCAGCTCTTACCCCCTGATGATTAAGGTTAATATAGTTTGTGATCGGCATAAGTGAAAATAAACAAGGTTGTTACCTTAAAGGCTTTGACCAAGGTTGTAGCAGCGGCCGATGGGGTAGCCCTGGATGTAGCCAATTTGGACTTAGAAGTGATGGTCTTAGTAAGAATCTTCTGGCGGGTCAAAGCGGCTAAGGTGGGAGCGTTGTAGCCGATCGGCGATGTTGGGGAAACAGGCCGGAGGTTGAAGGGTTTCCCACTTTTGCTCACCGATGGTGCTGGGTTATTAACCTGTTACAAGGGAATTAGTTACTGATAAATGAAAGGAAAAGCAGAAGGGAGTTCAAAGGAAACTTACCGCGTCGTCAGGGATGGCATATTCAGAATCGATCATGTGCCGATATGTGTGAACAGAAGTCGCGAACAGTTGCTCTTTCCACTCTCGCCACCATTGCTTGTATGACTCGGTGATAAAAGATATTGGTGTCCAGGTGGATATATCGACATCTGTGGTATCGGCATCAGGAGAAAGTTGTACTACCTTGTTCCAGTCTGTTCCGCAGGTGATTGTTTCCCTGGGTTTGATCACATCGGCAAAGCAGAGTTTGATTGGCAGTTGCCCAAAAGCCAATTGGCGGGATACTGCCGATGGGTTGTAAAATTCATATGTAATGTTGGTGTTTTTCCCGCTGCCGAATGTGTTTACTGGAATTGCCCTGGGAGTGATAATAGCCATCATAAGCTCATTATCTTGATTCAGAGTGTCATCGGCAAAGTTGAAAAGAAGGGGGAATCTGTTTTCTTCGTCGATATAAGGTACCCAGGCCCTATGATCACGAGAAAGACCATTATAGAAGCTTTGAAAGAATCTGCCGATTTGGTCTTCGTTGGCTTCTGTTCCAGGGAGGACGATTATGGCTTCACCAAAATTGAGGGGTGAGCGTGTTGCCGATTCATCATCCCCGAGCACATAATCTTCAGGAATTTCTCGTGGGAATTGTTGAGCAAAAAAGTCCCATTGCAAGCGTTTGTGCATATGGGCATTCAGCCACATGTTGATGAACCACCACGGGCCTCCCAGGTTGCCGATGGGTTCGCCAAGCAGAAGCTTCTGAGACACTTGGTGAAGAAGATGATAAGTGGAGCTCAGAAGGTATCGGCCAAGAGGAAACCTTGCGCCATTAGCTAGAAGTTCAGCTGCAGGGAGGAAGGCGTTGGTTGGTCCTACTGATCGACCACAGAAGATAAATTTTTCTAACCACATATTCAGGAATGTGGCATGTTCCCTCTGGCTAGGTGTCCCGGTTTTCTGGTATTCTTGAATATATCCTGTCCAACCGCCGATGTTACGGGTATTCACTCTATATTCAGGCTTTCTACCATAGATGGAGCCTTCGTCGGCAGTTGAGATGTCCAAGCCAGTAAGCATGTGGACATCGGCAAGGGTAGGAGTAGCTGGACCATGTCCAAACATAAAAGTATTGGTTGTATCTGACCAGAAATAAGCAGCTGCAATTATCATTGATTCATTTTTCTGCATATCGGCAATAGAGAGCCTGATACATTGGTCTAATCTTCGTTCTGCCCAGTATACTTGCATCGAGTTATTAACTCTCAAGTACCAGTCTTTCCACCCTTTGGTGGTTTTGGGCCAAGATCGGAATGTGTCTTTCCACAAGTTCAGAGAGAAATTTTGGGCTCTAAAGGGGATTCTGTTAACCTCTGCATTGATCAGATCGGTTGGATCTGGGTTGCCCATTGGTCCGAGGCATTGGACGTGCGGCTGATCGGTTGGGATAATTAATTTGTTGCGCAGTTCCTAAGGTTATAGAATCCAGAGAATAAAAAAAAAAGAGGGAAAATCACCAACTGAATGAATTTGCGGAAAAAATCAAAGTAAAGGGTAATAGAAGTGAAGCGAACCGCGGGAACGTCGAAGTTGATGGCCATGGTCTTGAGGAAACTTGAAGTTAGCGCCGAAGAAGGGTTCTTCTTGGTTGAGGTCGCGCGGTTGTTCGTCGGAGTCGCCGCCGGAGCGAGAAAATGTCGAGGATTGAAGGCTGAAGGTAGAAAATGAGGGTTCCGGAGAAATCTATTTATAAGCCGCCCGGAGTAAGGGTATTTTGGACTTATCTCTATGTCGCGCGCATATAGGTCGAGACGGTTCAGAAGGATATGGTAACTGTTCGCACGATGATCAGGGGATTGTATAGATGAGTTGATGGCAAGTAAATCATGACTTGGAAAGGATATCGATACAGGATATTTTAATTCTGAAAATGACAGCGTTATAATCTTGCCGATGGATTGTTGTTTTGGTATTTTAACCATAATCAAGGCAGAAGTGGTTGGCGATTGTGCGATATTTACTGAAGTGTGTGAATCAAGTTTAGATTTGATTGGATTTGATAACAGATCAAGTTTTGGCTTGGAGAGTGAGTTACGGTAATCGGGCGAAGGCAAGCGTTATCTGGAGTAAATTTCGGAGCATTAATGGTTTTATACTCCGAAATTGGGGGGCATGTGTTGACACCGTTTTTTGCACGTGTCAAAATAATCGGAGTGGGCTAATCGGTAAGGGGAAGGTTACTGTGTACTTTGATAGCCGACGGAAGCCAGCTTGTAAAGATAGTTGCCGATAGCTGGTGGTGGTCGATGGAAAGGTTGGTTTGGATTCGGGCGTTGCCGATGAAGTTAGAGGTGTTATTGTCGATGCCGATGAGAGGAGATTTGAAGACTACTGCCGATGAAACAGGGAATATGCCGATGAAGGAAGGCTTGAAGACTACTGCCGATGAAATAGGGAGTATGCCGATGGGAAGGAGGACGGTGAGATTTCCATCGTAATTGAGGCGGACAGGGAAATAGATAGAAGTTGATTTCCTTTTTTTATATTAGTTAGAGTATGATTCATGTAAGAGTCACGTGTTTCCATAGATATGGGATTGGTGTCCTAGTTGTGTTTGGTTGTGTCTCTTTAGATCAGGGTATAAATATGGAGTAAGGGGCAATGTAAGAAGATATATCAATCAATATCAAAACCAACTTTTACTCCTATTTGCATATACTTTTCGGCGACTTCGTCAATTTGCATACTTTTCTTTTTACGAGTTCTCATTGATTCGGCGAGCTGCATCGCTTCAGTGCGATCTTCGGCGATTCTCGAGTTCCGCGTGAGCACCTCTTGGCCGTGACTTCCGGGCGTATCGCTGTTGTCAGGACCAAAGTGTTCGTTTCTTCATCCTTGTCGATTAGCAGGTCAAATCGACTGGCACGCTTTGGATATCGATTCGGGTATTAGCCCTTTGTGTTTGCAGATCCACTTTTGCATCAACACCGTCATGGAGCTCTTGAAGTTTTAACCAAATTTCATGTGCCGTATTTAAAGTGAACACTTGGTTAAACACATCCATACTAAATGATTCAAACAAGCAATTCTTGGCTCTAGCATTGAAATGCATTTCCTTTTCTTCACTCTTTGTGGGTTTATCGGGATTATTAATGGGTTTTATCCCATCACGAGTGACTCTCTAAACACCCAAATCAACTGCCTCAAGGTGGCAAGCCATTCTAGCTTTATAGTAGAGGAAGTTAGTGCCGTCAAAGTGCGGAGGCCTAGAGGTATCCATCCCAACCACTCTAAATAGCGTCGGCTCAACGGCGGTTAAGCCAAAGGTCCAAATTAAGCCAACCGGCTTTGATACCACTTGTAGGGGACCATGACGCCTAAGAGGGGGGTGAATTAGGCAACTTAAAATTCTAACTCCTAAACTATGGCCCCTTTTTCTAACCCTAGCAAAACCTATGCAAAAGATAAACTATCTAAATATACAACTACGGTTTTGCTAGTGTATTGCTATCTCTACTGCAAAAGGAGTAATACAATCAATGTAAATGCAGAAGTTAAAGAGCATGGTAGAGATATGCAAACTCCCATCGATGACTCTGGTATTTTTATCGAGGTATTGAGAAGCACGCAAACTTCCCCCTAGTCCTCGTTGGAGCCCCTCGCAAGGAATCCCTCGCAAGGGCCAAGCTCCCACTCGGGTAACTCCGTGGATAGCCTCGGTCCTTCCCCACACGCAAGTGGGTCTCCGACGTGCCTTCTGGCAAGCCTCTCCTGGATGCTCCCCGCCGTCTTCACTATCAAGCTTCTGGCCGAAACACCACGGGCCTTGTTCCCTCTGGTACACGGTGGCAGCCACACCACAACCATGGTCGGTGTGATCTCACAAGACTACAAGCCCCTCCAATGTACAACAATGGTGCGCGCAAGCACCGGGTAGTAAGAGGTATGCAAACCTCACTAACCACTAGGCCTAAACCTAGAGCAAGCGCATAAGCGGTGGTCTAATCAACCTAAGCACCTACACTAATCACCTAATGAATCACTAAGCACTATGCAAGTGGAGATCACTAAAATGGTGTACTAGCACTCTTGATATGTTTCCTCAGCTCCACCCACTCATTTGGCCGGTTGGGGGTTGTATTTATAAGCACCACTGAGAAAGTAGCCGTTGGGGACGAAATCCTGCTTTTCTGCTACTGACCAGACGCTGCTGTCAACCTGACCAGACGCGTCCAGTCGTCCCGACCGTTAGAGCCGCGATCAACTGATCGGACGCTGCCAGTGTCCAGTACATGCCACCGGACACGTCCGGTCTCAATTTCGCCGCTCTAGAACCTTCTTTACTCGATCGGATGCTGCAGTCCTGTGTCCGGTCGATTTGACACCAGCGTCCGGTCTAGCGTCTAGTCACTGCTGTTGACGCCTGCTGTTGCCAAGCCTCTTGATCGGAGCGTCCGGTCACTATCCTCCAGCATCCGGTCACCTCTGCGAGCTCATTTCTTTGTGATTTTGCGTCCAGCTTGGTTCCTATCTTCGTGCTTGGACTTTGCTTGATATCTTGGGTCTTCTCTTATACTTCTAGGGTCTTTCTTATAGTGTTGATCATCGGATCATCATGTCGCCTTCGTCCAAGTCACGTCTTGCACCCTATTGAACTACAAAACAATCACTTGCAAATTCATTAGTCCAATTTAGTTGTGTTGGTCATCAAACACCAAAATCCAAAGTAAATAAGCCTAGGGTCCATTTTCCTTACTAGCCAAAGGCTAGAGGTCTCAGCAAGTCGAGGCTCGAGCTTCGGTCCTCACAGCTGTCGTAGCATCCACCACAACGAGGGTGGTAGCCACAGCTGGCCCCCTCCCTCGCGTCACCATGGGCACGCCTACAGTCATCAAGGGTGTCGCGCGCGTCATGGTTGTGGCCGAGACGCTCGTGCACTAGGACCACGGTGCGCAACCTGGCGCCTCACTGCGCCTGGTGGACTGACACGTCCATGTGGCATCGCTCTGAGGGCACGCTCTGGCTGGCGTCGAGCTCGCATCATCGGGATAGCAAGGTCTAAGCCTGTTGCACCGCCATACGCTCGAGTAGCATGCGAATCTCGTGATGGGCCTCTATGATCCTCGAGGGTTGCGGGCCTCGGAAGCCCCCTGAGCAAGGCCGCCATAGCAGTGATGTTCTGGCTCGCCCAGGTGAAGTGTGGGAGGGCTTTATCGTCCTCGATGATCCTCTGGTTCACGTCGCGGGCCACGTCGCATGCACGCCCACCATCTCCGTGGAGCTCGAGCTCTACGCGTTCCTGCTCGAGCTAGAGTTGTGCTTCCTCGAGCCCTTGGTGTAGGGCCTTCAGCTGCTCCACCCACAGGTAAGGTGGGGGCCCCACATCCCTCTCGACCTCATCGTCGAGGTCGTTCGTTGGGGTAGCCTCTCCCTTGTGGATGCTTTCGATGTGTCCCTCGGGGGTACCTACCATGAAACATTCACAAGAAGGGTGATGGCTCCCCCCGCTAGAGTCAGAGTCGGAGGGCGACCCTGATTCTCCCGCGAGGAGGTCATGGAAAGATTTCATGACATATTCAGTCATCCCCATGAACGGAAGGAGTTGGATGGAGGCATGCGTTGCGCCATAGGGTGGAGGCGTGCGTTGCGCCATAGGGTGGCCAACGGTCTCTACGGTGTTGTGGAGACCGGACGGGAGCGCTGTCGGGCCACTCCAGATGAGGGATTCCGGGGAGAGCGGCTCTCCTCCAGCAAGTTGCGTCAGGACGTTGGCGAACGAGAAGGTGAGGTGGCGCAAGTCCTCCTAGAACAGTTGGGGTCCCAGGAAGGCGCCGAGTTAGCGCTCTAGTCTCCCGTAATCGAAGCCGAGGAGTTGGTCGCTCCTGGGGGTGCGGGCCTCCGGTGCGTGCAGCTGCAGCTCCTCAAGCGCCTTGGTGATCGCGTCGAATCCGATGAAGTGGAGAGGTTGGATGGTGGCGGGAGCCTGCACCAACCCTCCTTTCGTTGTGACGATGAAGTCCAGGTTTCTGAAGCGCACGTGCGCACCCGGGACATAGCTGACGCCGTGAATAGCCATCTGAGGCCTAGTGTGGATGTCGAGATGTGCAAAAAGGCCCCTACCTGGCGCGCCAACTGTAGGTGTTTCGAGTTACCGCCGACGAGTAAATTTCTAATATTGTGCGTTTGGCTCAGATGGTGTGCTTAGAGGACATGAGGTTTATACTGGTTCGGACAGAAAGTCCCTACGTCCAGTTCATCGTTGCTGCTCATGTTACTAGCATTGAAAGTTTGTAGTAGGGGGTACAAATAGGAGAGAGGGGGAAAGGATCCCAAGTCTCTGGTGAAAAGAGTGAACGGGTGCTGAGAGCTCGATTGCTGCTCAGCCGAGTGCTCGTGTCGTGCTTCTTGTGTCGATCTCGATTGATCGGTTTTAATCGGATCGGCCCCCCTTCATGGGACGCCCTGCTTTCCCTTTTATAGGCTAAGGGAAAGCTCGGGATACAGCGGAGGAAAAGAGAAGAACGAGAGAGAAGAAGTCCTTCAGGATCTCGGGTCCTTCTTATCCTTCACGCGGGTCCCGCCGACCTTGTAGATGTCAACAGGGACAGCTCTACATCGCGGCCCTATCCATTACTGGAGCCATGCGCAGGCGTCGTCACTGGTCATGGCATTCCATTCCGTCGCAGCGGACGTCATGGTGAGCTGATGCGCCTATCAGCGTTCGTACAAGGGTTAGGCAGAACAGCACCGGTATGCCCGACACTATTCTTGATGTGAATCCTCAGGTATGGCCCCGGTTATATTGGGACGTGCCAGTCTCTCTCTTGGTGTCAGAGTTTTGACCCAGGCCCATACGTTTGGACCTGGAGTGGTTGGCGGTGGTATGGGTCCCCGTCGGGTGAGACGGAGCCCGGGGCCTCGGGGTCGGGCGAGGCGGAGCCCGTGGCCTCAGGGTCAGGCGAGGCGGAACCCGCCCCCAGAGGTCGGGCATGGCGGAGCACGAACCCAAGGGTCGGGCGAGGCGGAGCCCGGGGCCTTGGGGTCGGACGAGGCGGAGCCCACGGAGCCTGCGGCCTTGGGGTCGGGCGAGGCGGAGCCCGACCCCGAGGCCACAGGCGAGGCTCTCTGGGGGCGGGTGACCAGAGGTCGAGCGAGTCGGAGCCTTCGCGCCTGGGGTCAGTTGGAGCTGTAGTCGCGCTCTTGACTGCTCGGATAAATCAATATTGATGGTCATTAGCTCCTCCTCTTTGGGTACCCTAGTATTGGTTTCCGACACCAATTATCAAATTTTATACTTTGGAGCATACACTGTGCATGAAACAGAGCAAAGTGTTGTTACAGCCTAAAGAACCAAACTGCATTTTGCAAACAAGGAAATAGAGCACTACAATCCTGCTGCACCAAATGATAAAACATGCACTGAGCCATTTTTTCGGACAAAATGATGCATTTTCAGCAAGCATTAGCACTAGCAGTATAAAAAAGGGCATACCCAGTGCAGAGAGGTCTCGCTCTGTGCGGGGTCTAAGGAAGAGTGTCAGTGGCAAGCCTTACCTTCGCCTGTGCAATGCGAGGAGACCACGACTCGAACCCAGGACCTTCCGGTCACAGGCAGTAAGACCGCGACTCTACCGCTTGTACGAGGGCCGCCCTTCAATATGTAGCACTAGCAGTATCTGAAAAAAAAAATAGCGGTTGCATACAGCAAGCATACAAACAAGCTCCGGTGCTATCTACTCCTGCGTCCATGAAACAGAGTCTTTCACTGCTGTACTGAATAGTTTCACTGCAGCATTTTTATGAACTGAAAGTAGGGACACCTGTCTTAGAAGCAAACTGAAACTTCCTAACTCAAACAGTATCTGAAATGAATAAGGAGTCAAGCAACTAATTTTCATTTCAACAAAGTTAAAGTGCAATTTGTTTTATCTCAACTTCAGGTTACTAATTTGTAACTGAAACAAAATTGCTAATTGAAATTAATGGGCATGTTCGCTTGAACTTATCAGCCGGCTTATGAACTAGAATCTACAGTATTCTTCTCACAAAAAAAAACTGCGAAATTGAAAACTGACATTTCTAACTAAAATTGCTAACTGAAAGCACGTAATTAAAATCTAACTGAAATTGCTAACTGAAATCACAAACTGAAATTGAAAACTGAAATTGCAAACTGAAACTAATAACTGAAATTGCAAAATGGAAATGAAAGCTTAAATTAAAAACTGAAATTGCAAAAATGAAATTAAAAAACTGAAAATACTAATAGAAATTGATAACTGAAATTACAAAAAAAAAAGATGCAAACTGAAATTGCAAAACTAAAATTAAAAAAATTAAATTACAAAATTAAATTTCGACGAGAGTTTCTTCAGGACTCCCAGGCCGGTGTGGTGGGATACCCATTCCCTAAAAAGATGGAAACCATTTGAATCCTCCATGAACGAACTTGCCTGGAAAAGTTCAGAAACTCTGTTACGTCCCTCTGTTGCAATAAAAAATAGATCGAATTGTTCCAAAGTGAAAGCTTTTGTTCTGTATCAGCATCACTGACTGAATGAATCAAATTGGATGGAAAAGTCACTTGTTCTTGCAACGGTCGGGAGCAGGTGACCCATGCAGCGCTCGGGAGCAGGGAGGGCCGCACCTAGATCTGCAGGTGGCCTGATTAGCGAGGAGAGGCAGACGACCTGATTAGCAATCAGGTGGAAACGGATGGTGGCCCGCCGGCCGAACCGAGCAGCAACCAAACCTGGGGATGAGGACGGGGATGGGGATGGATGGAGCTAGACGAAGAGGGAGGAGGAGGAGAGAGGAGCAGGGGATGGCAGAACGACGAGCTTACCTGTGGGAGCAGGGGAGAGAGGAGCGGAAAGGACAGCGGCTGGCGGGAGCAGAGCAGCAGCCCGGCGCAGAGCAGCAGCACGTGCACGGCGCGGAGGAGAGCGGCCGTCGGGAGCAGCAGTCCGGCGCGGAAGGGAGCGGCCAACGGGAGCAGCAATCCGGCGCGGAGGGGGAGCGGGGGTTTGCTGGGCCGGCCCGTCGCGGACTGGTGTCGCGCGCTGTAGCCTTAGCGCGACCGGTCGCTTAAAAGACCGAATTTTTTATTTTGTAGCCCTTTTTTTTAAAGTTTTTTTACAAATACGCGTCTAGAGAAAAGATTTCAGAATCTGGACCCTTAGCTCGACGCTATCGATGCTGGCGCCGAGCTAACACGTCTCGGCACCTGCGTCCCTGGCGCCGAGCTCTTGGGCTCGATGCTGACGTGATGCTGATTTGGCAGGTATCTCGGCGCCATCGACTCTAGCGCCGAGCTTGGCGCCAGGATGTATGGCGCCGAGCGTGGCGTGAGCGCTGGTAGTGGCAGGACGTTGTGGAGTGCTCAGGGTAGGCACGACGACGACTGCTCAGGGAGCTAGCAGTACCAGGGACAGAGACATGGCGCGAGCCCCGGACAACCTCTCAATCTGCTGCGGCTCACGCTGTCAAGTTCGTACGGCCCTTGCCATTGGAGTATCAACTATCAAGTTCGTACGGCCCTGGCCTGCACTTCGCCCAATCTTCATCCTAGCTCATCGATCCTGCATGCATGTCCCCTCTCGCCAGTCACACACCGAAGTGTCCGTATATACGACCATGGTGCATGCATCTCCGTACCATGTCAATAGGCGGTTGTCGGTGACAGTGAGCAGTGCACTCAGTGTTGCTACGGATGCACGGAGGTAGTCTGGACGTGTCCGACGGATGGGCCATGCCTTGGGGTGATAGCGACGCATGTCGGCAGGCACGGGCCACACCGCAGCGTTCGCACGGAAGCTCCCTCGTCGCTTCCATCATCAGATCGTCGTCCAGAACTAGTAGAACTAAGAGTCTGTTTATCTAATGCTCGGGTGTTTTAGCATCTGGGAACACACGAATTTTTTCCCCATGGATACTGTTTATCTTCCTCTTCTCTCCTCTTTTTCCTTGGCACAAATCACAAATCATAAGTAACAAATCACAAATCACAAGTAATAATTTTTTCTACGAAAGGACAAAGAGAAAATTTGGTGACGGCACCGGAGTTGGGGAAGAAGAAGCTCGCCGGAGTTGGGGAAGATGCCGGGCGCGGCAGCGGCGGTGCGGGGATGGGCGGGCGCAGGCACAGCGACGCAGGCGCGGCAGCGACGTGGGGACGATGGCGTAGGCGCGGTAAAAAAATCGTGTGCCACCGAGTGATAAAACACCCAGTTGGTGTATAACATTTCTGTAGAACTAAACGTGTCTCATCGATTCACGACGCACGAATGCCCGGCGGTGCAGGCGACGGGGGCAGGTGTGCGTGCGTGTGCTGGATCTGCGTGCGCAATCCGGCCCAGATGGACGTCAACGTCGCGCCGTGGCTCATGTCCCACGTCCCACAAGAGCAGAGCGCGTGCAGGGCGGCAGCCGGTAGGGCATGGCCGTGTCGAATCGTCGTGTGACCCGGCTCGCAGCAAGCGACGAATATGGCAGGTCCATAGAGGAAGAGAAACGTTCATTGCATACGTACAGAGGAAGAGAAACGAAAGTGGGGTGAGTTCATAGGGCAACCAGCCAGCCGCCGCACGCCGGCCACTCTCATAAAGGCAAAAAAGGAGCAACGCGGAGTGGTGCACGGCCGAACAGGACTACTACAACCAACACATGAGGTCGTAATCATCCGCGACACAGCGGCTTGCAGGCCAGACCGTACATGTGAGCAGTTTCGGGCGCATGCATGCATGGACGCAGAAGGAGTACAGCTACAATGCGAGTCACAGCAGACTGAGAGGCGCAGCAGACTAAGAGGTTGTCCAGGGCTCGCGCCATGTCTCTGTCCCTGCTACTGCTAGCTCCCTGAGCAGTTGCCGTCGTGCTTGCCCCGAGCGCTCCGCAGCGTCCTGCCACTGCCAGCGCTCACGCCACGCTCGGCGCCATACGTCCTGGCGCCAAGCTCGGTGCTAGAGTGGACGGCGCCGAGATGCCTGCAAATCAGCGCCACGTCAGCGTCGAGCCTAAGAGCTCAGCGCCAGGGACGCTGGCGCTGAAACGTGTTAGCTCGGTGCCAACATCGATGGTGCCGAGCTAAGGGTCTAGATTCTGAAATCTTTCCTCCAGAGACGTATTTGTAAAAAAACTTTCAAAAAAATAAGGCTAAAAAATAAAAAATTCGGCTTAAAAGACGTTGCGTTTCATTTTGCGATATCCAGTGGTGACACGTCATGTAACCTGGTAAATGAAACAAGTAAATAAATTTTATTGAGGTGGGACTCTTAAAGGCTTATTTGGAATGCATGATTCGAAAAACAGAGGAACAGGAGAAACGCAGGGATAGGATAGGATTGCAGGTGAGAAATAGAGGATTAAAAACTGTAGAAAACTTTGGATGCTTGTTGTTTGGATGGGCACAGGAAGTCGTAGGAATGGAAACTTAGGAAACTATCACCTACTCGATTCATATTAGCCAACTATATATTTGGTTGGTAATGTCATTAGAAAGAAATGCAAAAGTAGTTAGAACGAAGCCACTTACAAGTGGGGCCACTAGTACTTCATGACCATAGCCTGAGCTAGCTGTGCGATCCTACTATACAACTCGATCTTATCCCTTCCCCGTCGTTTTTTATCCACTCATTTCACTTTATGCCCTGTCTCTCAGCGTCGTTGCCAGCAGCAGGCAGGACGCGCACGCGACCGCGCGAAGCTGCAAGCTCGAGTGGCAAACACGGCCCGGTGGTGCCTCAAGCTGACGGACAGGCGACGACGAGTTGCAGCGGCGGGCGCGACAACGACCTCGACCTCGCACTGGGCGGGCGGGCGGGCGACGATGACGAGTTGCGGCGGCGGGCGGCGGCAGGCGGCCGGACCAACGCGACAAGCTCCGTTTGCTGTTTCTTTTGGCTTCGTCTATGTCGTGCTTGAGGAACTGCGATGCGCTCAATCGAGCGATGTGGTTATCCTCGGTCCAGCGCGAAGGAATGGAAAAAAAGAGGTCAGCGTGGATGTTAGTTTTCCTCCATTTTTCCTCTGGAATGGCTAATATAGGAAGGTTTCCTCCGTTTCTCCTACGTCCGTTTCCTGCGATCCAAAGGGGTGAACAGTGCCCGAATCCTTTGGATCTCGAATCCTATGTTTTTTCTACGTTTCACCTTCGATCCAAAGGAGCCCTAAGAGGTACATTTCTAAGGGAGATCTCTTAAGGGGCGTACCTCTGAAAATTGATTTACAAGACGGCTGTTTTTTTTTTTGTCTGTAAATGGTCCGATGCCTCTGAAAATTACTCAGTGTTTTTGAGACAGGAACACTTTTGGTTCGCCTCGGTTAATCAAAAGGCCTGTCTCCCAAAATCTTTTTTTGATAGTGGCGGAGCGGAGAGACAGCGACGCTTGAGGATAGTAGGCGGTGTGGAAAAGATAACAAGATGAAAAACAAGAAGTCAGGAAAAATGATAGGAGTGCATTACGGATGCCTGATACACATGTAAAAAAAGAGTCATGCCAGCTCCAGTGGTGTCATCAACCAAACGAAAAGCAAGGAGGACCATGTCCCTCCACCAAACATCAAACTAGAACTGTCCAGATGGAACCATCGGATCGCCTCTAGTAATCTCGGAACCAAAACAACATTCGTTGTTGCTCATGGAGGGTCACCGAATATCCTATATATGTTAACAAAATATATTTGCCCGAGCCACTTTTTACTATCAACATATTGGATCTCCGCTCTTTATATTGAGAATACAACGGTCTAAATATTTGTCCCTACAGGTTAGGTATACGTCGTTGGGGTTGTCCTAGCTAATTATTGATAGCACTCGTAGCATCATCTAGGCGTAGATTTAAGGGGGTAAAACTTAACTAGACAAAAAAACTTGTTGATGTACCTCATCCAGTGCAGTGTCGCGGCCATAGCGATGACGACGACGACGATGAGGTAGCAGCGACGTGGAGGCACGGTCCAGTGGCGGCGGCGAAGGCGATGGCGCTTTCCGTCGCTCACAGCGCACCCTCTCGATCGGTCTAGGGTTAGGATGTCGGTGGGGAAGAGGCAGCTACAGTGAACCTCGTTTCTTGCGCCCCAGCCCCCACATTCCTCTTTATAGCTCTGCGCGACGGGGTCCATCAGCCAGGAGAACGGCTGGGCGGCCCCGATCATGGCGTGGATCAAGGGCCTAATTGAACGTTGGGCCAACTGATGGAGATCAATCTAATATTCTCCCCCTTGATCTCACCTTATGACTGAAACTTAACTTACTTTATCATTTTTTCATTCCATCGCAGATCAGTGCATAGAACGTGCATCATCGTCACGGTCAGTTGCCATTAAATTAAACAGCTACAATGCACCTTTCTGTTTTGAAACAGATTCTCAACTAGGCCCTTAGTATAAAAAATCATAGGCTTTCCCGTAAACCTATATCGACTGTGTGTTCTCTGAACGCACTGAGTGGTTAGCCTTTGGTAAGCAGATTCGCAAGTACTTGCTTGGTACTTATATGCTCAATGCTGTCAAAATGATTCTGGATTTTCTCCTTTACAACATATAACTTAATGTCAATGTGTTTGGCAGCACACTTGACATGTTGTCTTAGGAGTTAACTAATTTAAATGGTTATTGCTATTGACTACCATTGTTAAATCCGGGTACATATTCCCTTAACCACTTTTGCCTATTCCTGAGGCCTCATGACAAGCTATACTATGGTATGCATCATTGATGACACCACAACTGTTTCATTGATGCTTTTCCACAATAATACTCCAACTACGAGTGTTAGCAACTACTGTGGATTTCACTACACATCTCGCTAAAACTTAACGTTTATACCCACAACTATTTGAGAGTACTTGTTCTTTCTTACTCAGCATGAGGCCTATGATACTTTGCAAAAATTGCAAGACATTCTTAACTCCATTCTAGTGATCTATATCTGGACTAGACTTCTGCCAAAATATCCTAAATACGTAAGCTACGTCAGGGTAAGTTCTTACTTGTACATTCATTAAGCGTCCAACAGCTGAAGCATATGGAACCATGTTCATTTGATCGATCTCATATCAGTTCCTGGAACACTGAAAGTTTTTAAATCTATTACCCTTGACTATAGGAGCAGGCGTAGGTTTACTCGCATGCATACTTTATTTCTTTAGAATCTTTTCTAAGTATGTCTTTGCGATAGTCCTAATACCCCTTTTCATCTATCTCGGTGAATTTTAATTCCTAGAACCAATGAGGCTTCACCAAAATCATTCATATTGAAATTTGAGGACAAAGACTTCTTCTCCAATGGCAGATTAACATTACTACTAGTGAGTAGGATGTCATCTATACACAGGATGTGGAAAAAGATTTTTCCATTCTTGAACTTCGCATAAACGCTATTGTCCTTCTCATTTCTTTAAACCCAAACTTTCTTATCGATTCATCAACTTCAAATACTATTGTCTAGAGACTTGTTTTAACCCATAAATATATTTCTACACGCGGCATCTCATACGTTCTTTTTCTTCCACGACAAACCCTTTGGGTTGTGCCATGTAAACATTTTCATACAAATCCTCGTTGAGGAATGCCGTCTTTACATCCATCTGATGTAACTCTAAATCGTAATGTGCCAATAACACCATTATGATTCTAAAAGAATCCTTGTGTGAGACTAGAGAGAAAACTCTCATCGTAATCTATTCATTCTCTTTACGTAAAGCCTTTTGCTACAAGTCATGCTTTATATCTTTCCACATTCTCTTTGAAGTCACATTTTGTCTTGTATACCCTTTCATAGCCTACTGTTTTGGCTCCATTAGAAATTTCTTCTAAGTCCCAAACATCGTTGGTATTCATCGAATTCATTTCAACTTCCATAGCTTCTTGCCATTCAAACGAGTAAACGCTTCTCATGGATTCTTCAAATGAGGTGGGATCACCCTCCATTTGAATTTCTTCACCAACATAGACTTCATAGTCATCAAAAAACTGATTTACTAATTCTTTGAGACCTTCCGGGGCCTCAGCTACTGGCACTTTTTATGTGGGGCTGTTGTTGCTCTTCATTGCCAAAAGACAATTGATTCTACAAGCTCCTGTATCACAAGATCCTAGTTTACATTATTCATCTTCTTTAAAGAGCCACCAACAGGTGTTGTATAAATCATACAACATCAACAGGTATCAAGAAATTCATTGCTTTGAATCACTGAAGTGGGCACGTAGTCCCGCTTCTCTTCAAGTCATAGGTCTCTACATACCATGCTCCCCCAGATCGTCCCATCTTTTATAATGATAGTGTATCTTCTAATTTCTTATTTGGATTTAATCTTTTAAAACCACATATGGCGCTTTAAGCCCCGCTTTAATATCTTTGATGGTAACTATGCTATCTTCCTCTTGGAACTTTAAAAAATCCAGGAATTTAGTTGTTTCTCTGCTTAGGGGTATCATTGTTATGACCGACGGTCACATTCATCAAAATCTTTATCTCACTTAGTTTCTTACAAAATCTGTATCTCACTCTTAATGAAGAGTACACATTTATCAACATCTTTATCTCACTCTTAATGAAGAGTAGTTTCTTAATTGATCTTAATTCTTACTCTTACTTCATCTCACAATTCTCCTCCTCGAAATATGGCATGAACTATACTGCCATAATTTTGAGAACTATTTCGAAAACTGTGAACGAGGAGACACTTATGACTTACTTCATTCACATGATTATGCCATGCAACTAAAGTTATTCCTTGATCCTTATAGGAGTACACTTTCTTCATTCCACTTTAAGAACTCGATGAGGTCTTTTATTAATTGTACTTTTGCAAGTCACGCTTGCATCTTTTTCTTGTCCTTTGATTAGTATTGACCATGATGGTGCATTTCTATTGTGCCATGGTCAATACTAAGATAGCATAAGAGCTACCGAAACTTCTCTCGCTATGCGGGATATAAAAATATATGAGTCATCACAAAACTTCTCCTGCCATGCAGGATTGACTAGCATAAATACTGTGCCAAACTTCTCCCCATACGGGATAAATTTATATACAAATTACCGTAACGAAAAATTTAGTCATGATGACTAAAACATTTACTTATACTTTATTTTCCAATTAAATCTTCCCGTTGGTTCCAATTTAATCAGCAAATTAGTAAACTAACAAAAAAAACTGTCATGAACTGGCTTGACTCAAGCCTTTTCATTCACATACCCCAACATTGCAGCCCATTGGCATGCAGTCGAGTGATCTCGTTGGTTAAAAAATAAAACTTACAAGATGCTTCTATATCAATTCTACATCACCGTTGAGCAAAAAATAGAATTAATGCATAAAACTCATAAATTAACTTGAAAGACATATAACTACTCTTCAAAATTAAATTCTCCCGTTGATTCAAATTTAATTAGAAGATAATCAACATCATTGCAGCGAAACACGATAATAAAATATATTCTATTAGTTCAGGAGCATTTCTTGGTCTTTATCTACACTCTAAAAAATTGATCATGTTAGTGTAAAATTTATCAGAGATTTAAACTTCAACCTTAAACTCATTATAATATTGTTATCATCAACGTTGGTCAGAAAAAACAATACCATAATTTAACATAAACAAATCAGACTACTCCTCTAATTTAAATTTTCCCGTCGGTTCTAATTTAATTAGAGGATAAATAAAATCATAATTTACTAAAAATATCTGCTCTTCAAATTAAATTCTTCCGTTGGTTTGAATTTAATTAGAAGATAATTAGCAATAAACTTTGCAGCGGAAATATGAAAAAGTAATTTATCTACTTTACAGAAGCATACTCTCTGAAAAAATTAACCCGTTGGTTCAAATTTTGATAAAGATTTAACATCAAAACTTGACAAAATTCATTAAAATGTGCTTTAAAAAATAAAACAAAACTTTGCTACTCTTCTGTGGCCCTCAGCGAAAATCGGCCCAATGGCCCATCCGCCAGCGCGCCCACGCGCGCGGCCCAGCGCGCTCCCACGCTCTGCCGTGGCCTAGCAAGGCAAACGGCCCGTGGCATCTGCTCGCACCGCGCTCCCCCACGCCCAGGCCGCAACCTAGGTCTGAGCCGGGAATTCATTCACCCGCTTGGGCTGAATGTTGGCCCGATCAACATTATCCGTCAGATTTCATCGGACGATTGTTCGCGCGTCCCGCCCGAGTGAAACCCTGCTGCGGGCGCTCCCGTGGAAACCCTAGGTCATTTCTTCCCTTTCCTTTTCTCTCTCACAGCCGCAGCTGGAAAATAGGGAGTAGTGGTGATGGCGCCGCCACCGATCCTCTTGCCGGCGCGTGCGCTCGCCCTAGGCTAAGTGCGTCGCCGTCAAGCGGTCTAGGCGACGGTGCCCTAGTCTCCCACACGCGCTGCGGTGGGGCTCGCCCTAAACCCTAGCTCTTTCCTTTCTCCCTTTTCTCCTTTCTCAGCCCTCAGCGCAGCAGACGTCGGAGAAGAGAAGGACAGCGCCGCTGCAAGCCCCCTCGTCGACGCGCGCGCTCGCCTGAGTGTGAGTGCGCCACCGTCGATTGTCCATAGGGCGGTGCCCTAAGCCTCGGTCCGTGCGTCGATGAAACAACGTCGTGCGGTGGCTCGGCGTTTGCTTCCCGCGTGGCGCCATCCGGCAGCCGACGGTGGCGGCCAACAGGTGAGAACGGTAGGTCCTACCGGCCCTCTTTCTACTCTCACTTCGGGTTAGGGTTAGGGTTAGGGTTAGACAGTTTCTCCTCGCACCCGCGGTGGCTCGGGGTGACTTTCCGCGCGGCGTCGAGGCGACGGGCGGCGGTGGTGATGGTGTTGGCGGTTTCCTGGTAGGAAAATCCCTTCTTTTCCTATCTCGTTCTGGTCTACCCTAAACTAGATGTACACACTAGAAGAAAACCTCGGCTCTGATACCATTGATAGGGCTGATAGGATCATCTAGGCGTAGATCTAAGGGGTAAAACTTAACTAGACAAAGAACTTGTTGATGTACCTCATCCAGCACAGTGTCACGTCCATAGCACCGCCGACGAGGTAGCAGCGACGTGGAGCGCGCGGTCCAGTAGCGGCGGCGAAGGCGAAGGCGCTTCCCATCGCTCACGGCGCACCCTCTCGATCGGTCTAGGGTTAAGACGTCGGTGGGGAACAGGCGGCTGCAGTGAACCTCGTGTCTTGCGCCCTGACCCCCACATTCCTCTTTATAGCGCTGCGCGACGGGGGGCCATCAGCCAGGAGAACAGCTGGACCCCCCTGATCAGGGCGCGGATCAATGGCCCAATTGGCCGTTGGACCAACTGGTGGAGATCAATCTAACAATTATGTGTTAGTTGACTGTGCTTAGACACGTGTTGTGAATCCGTGGTAGCCGTCCTTGTTAATTTTTTCTAATTATAAACGAGTTGTCCTCGATCATTTTTCTCCAATTATAAATGAAGTTCACCTTCTTTTTTTAAAGTCAATTATAAATGAAGTTCTCCTTGCTAATAAGAAGACAGAGTGGATGATCACGGATGCCTGATGCAAACAATTGTAAAATAGAGTCATACCAACTCCTGTGGTGCCATCAACTAAACGAAAAACAAGGATGACCATCAGCCTGTTCGGCAGCTCATATCTGGCTTATAAGCTTTGGTTTATCAGTCAACGAACAGTATTTTTCTCTCACACCAAACTAGCCGGCAGTACTTTGAGCCATGGCTTATAAGCCAATCTAGCCAAAACGAACAGGTTGCATGTCCCTCCAACCAATATCAAACTACTAAAACCGTCGAGAAAATAGAGATGGAACCATCATCGTCTCTAATAATCTTGGAACCAAAACAAGGAACCAAAACAATATATTCGTTGGGGGGTCACCGGATATCCTAAGTTAACCAAATTTTTGACCGAGCCACTTTTTCGTATCTCTTTATATTGAAAAGAATATAACGTGCTAAATATTGTCACCACATGTGACATGTTAGGTATACGTCTTGGGGGTTTAATCTGGCGCCTGTTCTTGTTTCAAAATTATTCCGTACGTAACTACGAAAGAACAGGTCAATGACATGGCCGTTTTACGAAGCATTACACAGTAAGTACGTGTGCGGCCTCACTGAATGGCGAACGCCCACCCATAACAAATCGAGCAAACAATTTCCAGACATACCTTATTTAGAAAAAAAATCCCACCTCTTTCCCTTTTGGCAACCATTCAGCGGAACGCCAGCCAACAGCGCACACGCACAGCACCTCCCGCACACCGCGCCTCCACCTCCATGCGCGCTTTTTGAGGACGGCTCATGTCATAAAAAAAAGAGAAATATTAATTTTAAAATATTATAACTTCTGAACGGTGTATCCGTTTTTAATTCTGTCTGCACCGATGTATTCTATACGACGAAACAAACAAAACTAAACCCCACTTGCATATATTTCGAAGAATTTTTTTTCTGCTATATAACTTATGCCATAAAAGTTATAACATATAACTTATGTGAAAAACTTAAAACCTGAAGAGTTATGAAACACAACTTTTGTATAGAAAGTCATTAAACACAAATGAACGAATTACTTATAACTTGTGCCAAAACTGCAAACACAAAAGTTATTAACACACAAAGAAACAAATTAACTTATAACTTATACCAAAACTTAGAAACACAAAAGTTATGAAAGACAACTTATGTACAAAAGTTATCAAACACAACTTGTGTATATAAGTTATTCTATACGACTTATATAAATAAGTTATTCAATACAACTTGTGTGCATAAGTTATAAATTATAAGTTATTCAATACAACTTGTGTGCATAAGTGGTAAGTTATAAGTTATATGGTTTATAAGTAAATATACATAAATCACTACCGAAAACCAGCTATTTGCCGAGTGTTTTTATGTTTGCCGAGTGCATTTCCTCGGGCACTCGGCAAACAAGCCCTTTGTCGAGTGCTGCGAAAAAAACACTCGGTAAAATGAATAGAATCGACAAACGATGCAAAAAACATTCGGCAAAGTTCGACACTCAACAAACTAGAAAAAAAAACACTCGGCAAAACTAGGCACTTGGCAAAGAAATATGTTTGCCGAGTGTAACTGTCTGGCACTCGGCAAAGAAATATGTTTGCCGAGTGTAACTATTTAACAATTGGCAAATATTTTTTTCTCTCTTTTGACCTTGAAACTTTTTCTACTCTCAACATACAACATGTGGTATTCCATGTTAAAATTTGGTATATTTGTGGATCTGTTTGCTATATTTAATTAATTTATTGTATTTCTATGATTTTTTTTGTATAAGTCAAATTTGAACCGTAAGTGATTCAAATAATAGAATAAAATGAGTAGAAAAATGATATTCATGTTATTGAGTCCAGTGTGAGGCCTTACCCGGGAAATGAAATGAAATTTTGAACATCTTGTTCAGGAAACACGACCTTGAACGTGTGGCCGAATGATTTTTAAATTCTAAAAAAAAGCAAACGAAGTCTGAAAATCATGAGATTTGTCATGATGTGATGATATCATACGTGGAGGCCATGGTAAAAAAATTGAGAAGGTTTTGCACAATTTGTCACGTACGATGTTTACAAACCGAAGCATCTCAGAAGAAGAATCGTAGCGTTGAGAAGGAATCGGTAAGATTTGGAGTCAAAGTGACGGTCGAATTGGGGTTTGACTTCAAAACTTTTTGTATAGGCAATAGAGAACATAGATTGTTTCATGTGAAATTTTGGTAAGTTTTTGGACCCGTTTGATAATTTTAATTTATTAAGTGCAATTATAGAATTTTAATTGATAAATTAAATTTGAGTTGTAACTGCATAAAATAATGGAATCATATTCGTAGAAAAATCATATATATATTGTTGAGTCAATTTGACAAGGTATTTCAGAGTATATCGAACAAAAAAGGAAAAACACGTTATGGAAAACAAGAAAATAAATAATAAATAATATATTTGCCGAGTGCCCTAAACGCTAAACACTCAGTAAAGATTAGTTTGCCGAGTGCTATGATCTGACACTCGGCAAAGCCAGATTTGCCGAGTGCGATCCGACACTCGGCAAACTCGGCACATTATAAAAGTACCTGACCGCCGCCCCCTCCCTCCCACCCTCCCCTCCCTCTCCCTCTCCCGACGCCGCACGGCAAACTTTCTCATTCCGGTAGTGAATTATGATTAGAAAAAATTCTCCGAAATATATGTAAGTGGGGTCTAGTTTTGTTCGCATCGTCACACAGAACACACCGGTGCAGACGGAATTAAAAACGGATACTTCACTCCGAAGTTATAGCAATTTAAAATAAATGTTTTGCTTTATTTTACCTATGTCAGCGTTGATATCATAGCATGCAAAAGCACGGGGTAGAAGAGCCGCCCCAGCAATTGAGACGCACGTGGTCAAGACGGTTCACTCGATTCTCATCGCGCCAATAGCTTAAGACCAAATGGACGCTATAACAGTCCACCGTCTCTCTCTCTCTCTCTATATATATACAACTTGTTTTCTAATATAATGTCTCTTGGTCGGCCCACTCAAATAAGACCGTCTTATTTGCACTTAACGATTCTGTGCATGCGAAATCCGGTGTAATCATCTTATTAAATTTTTATTGCTGGACGGACGCGTTCAAAAGTACAAAGTGTCCTACTTTTCAAAGGTCTACATAAGTAGCTCTATATTGGTGAAAATAGGCAAATTTAGTTCCTTTTTTTGACAATACTAGGAGCAATGTTTTCCTAAACGCTAAACGGTAAACAGTCGGTCACCTACCGTTTAGCTATTATTCGGGCTAAACGGTCAATTAAACGGGCTAAACGGTCAATTAAACGGGGTAAACGGACGATTAAACGGAAACGGACGGAAACGGCGCACCACCGTGTAGCGTGTACACGGCGTGTACACGGGCTACACGGCCGTGTAGGCGAACAGTGACTAGGAGTAGTATATACTACTAGCTCTATATTGGTAAAAACAGGCGTATTTGCATTGGCTGAGTGTGATGCACGGGAGGATAGTAGATATGGGTGTGATCCTTTTGGGGTAATCTCAAAGTCAAAGTAACATTTGAGGGTTTCATATTTTTTAAACTAAAATGTAAAGTAACATTTGAGGCGGTGTTACACTACAAAAATGACTCATTGTACAAGGCGTTTACAAATGCCTCCCAAAATGGTCACAACGCCCCCAAAGACCTTTTGATACATTTAGTAAAACGCCGACTAAAATATGGAAGTAAAAGGTCTTTTGTGGCGTTTTTCCATAATGCCTTCTAATATCAACATTTAAAGGCATTTTCTGACTGCCTAAAATACTATTTTAGAGGCGTTCTGTATAATGCCTTCAAACATTAATGGAGGCATTATTAGAACTGTCTCCAAAATCAAGCTATCCATATGAAACTGCTAGCAATATAAAATTCCATTCAAGAATGAACTAATAAGAGCACATGTTAACACTAAAGGGCGTACCCAGTGCAGAGAGCTCCCACTCTATGCGGGGTCTGGGGAATGTACTTCAAACATTTTAATCTTGAAGACATACATAGTTACATTTGTAACCAGATTGCTCCCTTTAAGAGAGATAAAAAGCTTGACATATTCACATTACAGGTATATACATACGCATGTGTAAATCCAACTGACTATGTGTTGCCTCACTGCCAGCCTTCCTACTGTCCCCACTTGGCAATTGCTCCTGCTTGAAACCAAACATGTTTCAATGAGTGAAGGTATATATAGAGTAGTGTGTAAATGTATTACTAATAGGGACATTACCCTGAATTTTCAGAAATGACTTCAAAAACTAGAAACTGAAACCAAACTGAATTTCAAGACGCAACTTACAGAACTGCTGCAGATGAGCACGATTCCTCATTGCAAAGAACAACTAGGCACGCGACGCCTTCTGGCCTTCTGCTAGGCAGTCCCCCCGCGGCGAGAATAATATATCAGAACATGTCTATGTAGATTAGTTGTCAATTAAGACGCAAAGAAATTAGCTTCAAGCCACACATACATATGTTCCTGAATTCCAAGTGGTGCTAATCAGCTGAAATCTGAACAATTTAACATAACAGTGAACTTCCTCAGGTAGGTTGGGTTGATGTTTCCATGAGTTTATATATTTCAGTTGCAACAAAGGAACCAACTCCATTAAAACATTGTACAAAAGGTAATGGTTTCAGGTGGAAATGGGTTCTTAATTTCTTGAAATAGTGGATCAGTCACATACTGTACGATTCACTATCTCATCGATTGAATCCTGAAAGAAAAAGTAATGCTGATTTCAGTCACAAATCTCATTCCAGCCTTCATACATCCAACTGACATGGCTCAAGTTGAGACAATAAACTGAAACAATAGGCTTGCAAATCATTGTTCACGTGATGAAGTGCAAATATGTACTAACTACCAAGCAAACAAAACTATGCAGAACGTATACTGCTTACTAGCAACAAAGATAGGGAAATACTCCTAAGTCAAGTCATTAAAAACAATTATAAACAGTTAGATACATCAGAGGACTATGTATTCACCTATTAGGCTGCAGCACCAAAATTATTAGAGTGCTATGCTTGTGAATTTCGAATTTCCAGAAATGAACAGAACCTGAAATTAGTTGTACAAAGGCTGATTTTTTCTCGAACGTGCACTATAGCACGTATTTCATTAAGAGGAAGCAGAGAACATCCAAACAAATACACGACGCAGCTACGAGAGAACCCTCATAGCACAGGTTACAAACCACGGAGCAACACATAGTTGACACAGAGGAGTCGCAAGTAATCCCAAGATTACCGACGCGAACCCAAGACAACGACGAACACAGCAAGAAAACAAGAGAAAAAAAGCCAGAAACTAAGCTATGCCTGCCACAAGAGATACATCCGCACAATGGTCGCCAACCGGGAGGGTCCAGCCGCGGTGGCAAACCTCAAGCAACCAGGAAGTCGCGAGGTAGAACCGCCAGTGACCAGGTAGCCACTGCGAAGGAGACAACGAGCTCCAGAGCCTCCAGTGACCAGGTAGTCGCGAGGTCAAACCGCCAGTGACCAGGTAGCCACTGCGAAGGAGACGTCGTACCAGTGACCAGGTAGCCACTGCGAGGGAGACGTCGTAGAAAGCCTCAAGCGACCAGGTAGTCGCGAGGTCAAACCGCCAGTGACCAGGTAGCCACTGCGAAGTGTGACGACACCGACCAGGTAGCCACTGCGAGGGAGACATTAGAAAGGCTGATTTTAGTGCACCAGAATTCATTTTTCCTAGCTAACATTAGAAAGGTCTTCTTTCTTCAGCCTTCATGAACAAATCTACGACTAGTGAGTGCTCCAAAAATACTTATTTCCTAGCTAAAATTCAGAAGCTCAGCACTTACTAGTCAGTCTACCTGACTTTCTGATTTTCGAAAATGACCAAAGACTAGTTCAGCACCAAACAAATTCAGCAATTACAATAGTCTCTGTCACTACTCAAATCAATTAAACAATTTCTAATTCTGTTTTCAGTTAAGTAGGAATACAAGCAACACCAAGAAAAGGCAAATTGGCTACTCACCTTGCCATCCTTGTTCCTGTAGATGTTGGTTCAACAGCGAAACACAAACTATCATGGCTTCTTTCTGCAGATGTGCTCCCTTGCCCTCCTCTGCAAATGGTTTGATGGTACGATCATGACTCTGGTTATTGTACAGGAAGATTCAAGGGAAAAAATATAAACCCATCTAAGTATTTGGCAGAGGGCCCGAGGTATAGCAAGCTGATAAGCAGCTAGTAGCTAGAGGATTACTTATATAGTAGGAGTATGTAGGTAGGAAGAAGATGAACGAAGGGCTAGCTGGTAGCTTACTCACTGTCACTGCATTTTAAAAGTCCCAAAAAGTTCAATATGAGGCCAAGCTATTTCTCAAAAGCATAAAAAATATCCAATTTAAATACCCAAGGGATCTGGTTATCACAAGATAATCCATAAGCTTGTGGATCTCGTAAGCTCAGGCACATGTTACACAGACTTGTCAAAAGCTATACATTCTATGTGGCACACATAATCGATAATATATTGGTATATCGCTTTACTTCGTGGGAAGCTAATGAATATCCTGAGCCAGTATATCTGCTACCGGGGATAACTCATCCTTTTCATGACCTCCAGGACAACTCATCTAAGCAATTTCTGTTTGCAACGTCAAATTTCAGTAAAACCATCACTTCCAGAAAAATCAAGCATGGATCCTCATCTCGTATTTGCAATTACATTTTATCATTTTAGGGTCCGTTTGGCACGGCTCTGGCTCGTGAAAAAACAGCTCTGGCTCTGGCTCCTATGGAAAAGCAGCTTTTTCTGGCTCTGGCTTATTTTGTACGAAAACGTTTGGCAAAACGGCTTCTCCTAGCTTTTTAGAATATAAAGAAGATGTCAAATGTCCAAAATACCCTTATATTTTTTTTCTCTCTTTTCTTTTTCTTTTTTCTCTTCATTTTCCTTTTTTTTTCTTTCACTTTTTATTTATCTTTCCTTCTCCCCTTCTTTTCTTTTCCCCTCCTCTCTCCTTATCCAATCGGCCTCTCCCTCCCGGCCTTATCTTGGCGGGGCGCGGCGCAGCGGAGCATGAGGCTGGCCGCGGGGGAGGAACCAGGGGCGGAGGCGGGGCGCGCTGGCCGGAGCAGGACGCCGGCGGTGGGGCGGAGCTGGAAGCTGGCGGTGGGGCAAAGCTGGAGGCCGGCAGTGGGGCGGAGCTGGAGGCCGGCGGCACGGAGCAGGAGGCCGGTGGCGGGGCGGAGCAGGAGACCGACGGCCGTGGTGGAGGAGACGGAGGCGCGCGGGGAGGAGCAGGAGGCCGACGGCGGGGGAGGAGGAGGCCGACGGCGCAGGGAGGCGGCCGTTGGCGCGCGGGCGCCGGGGAGGAGAGCAGGCCTGGGGACAAGGATGGAAAAGCAATGCGCAAGTGAGGAAGAAGCCGGGGGAAGCCACATTTTTTGGCTTGCCCTCCCCTGTGTAAGCCACCGAACGACTTCTCTCCGGCTTCTAGGCGCAAGCCATTTTGCAGAGTGCCGTTTGGCACGGCTTCATCAAAAGCCGCTCGAGAAGCCGCTAGATGAGCCGTGCCAAAGAGGGCCTTAGCTTTCTTCAAGGCTCCCCCTGATTCCAATTGACTCAACAGCAAGCTTGTACCAGTAAAACAGGTCGAAACTCCAAATAAATCATGCTCCTCTAAATTTGTGCATATAAGAAAAGTTTGGTTTGGACAATTGGCAAAAAAAAAAGTACCGATCTATACAAGTTACTGTACAATTCCTAGATAACTCTCTACACCAATGCAAAAAAATGTTTATTTATCTCAGAATTTCCATAAACCGTAGTATATTATTTCTAGTTCATTTGTGCAGATAAGAAAAAAGTTTGGTTACAAGTATATATAGATGTGTACAAGTTATTGTACGGTCCCTAGATAACTCTCCTACACCAATGGAAAACAATGTTTATTTATCTCAGAAATTGTATAAACCCTTGTATATTCTGTCTAATTCATTTGTGCAGATAAGAAAAACAAATGTATATATTTGTATACAACTCCTAAATAATTATCTAGACGAAACAATGTTTATTTATGTCAGAATTTGCACAAACCCTAGTACATTCGATTGAGCAGACCAGAGCAAGCTACTAGGATTTGCAATTTTGCATACCTTGCGTTGAGAAATTTTGATATTTAACCACGAATTCGCACGCCCCTCAACATTTTACCCCTAATCTGTAGGCCTTTTGAAATATAACCCTGCACACGCGAATTAATTTGATATTTAGGATTTTCGAGTTTTTCTCTCTTTTAGTAAATTTTAGGGTCACTTTTCACTGTTTGGGACATGGGAAAAGACAAAAATACCCCTCCTCCAAACTGTTTGGCGCTCTTTCTCTCTATCGCGAGTCTCACGAGTCAGGCTTCCGCGCGACCTGGGAAGCGCTGGCGCCCGAGCAAACTTCCTTGCCAGCGTCGCCGCCCTCTGCCGGCTTAGTCCTGCCGCCTGCTACTCCTGCTCCTCCCGACCTCTGACCGGCTCCTCCCGACCCAGCACCAGCCAGACCATCCGCCCCGCAAGCGCGCGCTACGCGGAGGCCGTGAGCCGCCGCCGCCCGCCCAGGCCTTTCCGGCACCAAGGACCGGGCACCACCGGCGTGGCCGAGGCGGTCACGCCGGCTCCCGTCTTCGCCGGAGGAGGACGACGAGCATAGGGCGTCCACGCAGCACCGCCCGGGCGCGTCGGCATCGAACAGCGCCCACTCCGCGTCAAGGTTTTCATTTTCGGAAATTAAAATTTATAGGGGGTCACAGATAAAGAGGATAAACAGGAAATATCGGACCAAATTCAAATAAAATTTAATTTGAATTTAAGTAAATTTAAATAAATTTAAACAAAATTTGTATGAAAAAGATAGATATTTCTCTTATCGGCACCTACGATAAAAATGATATATCGGAAATATCAGGAGATTTTGGCCGAAAAAGGAAACCATGCCCCGCGTCCTAGGCCCGCGCAACGGCGAGGCGGGACAAAACAGGGGATGGCAGATGAGCAGCACGGCGTACCCTCCGTGGCGCCGACACGACGACGGCCTTCTCATAGACCTCGTACCGGAGCCCGTCGGGCGCGAGCGTCGCAGGTCGTAGCTCTCTACGTGGCCTTCCACGCCTTGGCGGGCATCGACGAACGGGAGCATGGTGGCGGGCAAGGAGACGGAGCTGCGTGCCCGTGACTGGGTTCAAGAGGCTCAGCTCCGAGCAGGCGTCGGCGGTGACGAGGCACCCGTCGGGCGACGAGCCGACGCAGAGGCGGTCGTGGGCTGCTGGCTCCGGCTGACGGATAGCGCACACCCAGGCGGCGGGCGACGGAGGCGCGGTCGCGGGCGACTCACCTCATGCGAGTTGCGGTAGGGAGGGAGAGAGAGTCCAGCAGCGACTAGTGATCTGTGAAATGAGAGAGGGGTCGTATCATCTCTCGGCATGGATCTGGTGGAGCCCATCACGGATCTGACGGTCGACACCGAGATCCATGCGAGAACGGCGACATGGCGAGGCAAATAGGACAGGAGAGGAGGGAAGAGGCGAGGTGGCTAGGGTTTTGGCAAGCCGCTCCCGCGAGGTAGAGAGGGGAGGAAGAGGAACGAGAAGTGTCGACGGGAAGTAAGGAACGAGGCTGTTGGAATGAATCAGGACTGCCGGTTAGTTTCTAAAAATTTGAGGGTTTTTTTTTTCTTTTTTTTGCAAAATATGGAGTGTCAGCATGCCAATGAGCGATTCAAGGGTCTGTGTGCATGACTGCTGCCTCTCCGTGCCTGAGTAACAAAGGATAATAAGGCTCAAATGGTCGTTCTTCTCACTGGTAGAGAACCGAGCTTTACTCCCGGTGGGAAACCCCCTCTAGTCCCGGTTCCCCACCCGGGAGCAAGCATCCGGGACTAAAGGGGGGTCCTTTAGTCCCGGGTCAGGAACCGGGACTAAAGGAGGACCTTTAGTCCTGGTGGGTAACACCAACCGGGACTAAAGGTGCCTCCTAACATGCCACGATGGCCGGCACCTTTAGTCCCGGTTGGTAATATGAACCGGGACTAAAGGTTTTTTTCTTTTTTTTTCTTTTCATTTTTTTTCTTTTCAAAATAGGTTTTCGAAGTCGTATTGTACGCTGCTAATTATACATTTATACGCGCATATAGTATGTTTCGGTTCAAGCACAATGAACGTATTAAATCACACAATTCAAGCATAGAAATATATATATATATATATATGTGTGTATATATATATATATATATATATATATATATATATATATATATATATATATATATATATATATATATATATATATATATATATATATATGCATCATATATATATTTACATGCATGCATGCATATGTGTATTTTACATTATATTATTTCATGTGCATATATTACAAAAGATTGCATTATAGTTGTTGTGACATAACAAGTTTCCTCTTATCCTCTAGCTTGGCTTCAATGGCAGTGTTGGGTCGAAGTAGAACTTGCCCTTGGAATCGATGACCTGCTCATTAAAAAATCCGGCTATAGACTCTTGAATTGCTTTGATTTGGTCTTGCCGTATGACCTTTTCCTCCAACCATCGAGTCTACATGTTTGAATTAAAGGAAAATAAATTAATATATGTATATATATATATATAAAGACATAGTAACACAATAAATAATAATAATTAAATGAATATATAGTGTATTTTTAACGTACTTTGAGTCTCTCTGTAGGAGTTCTTTGGGAGAGCACCTTGATAAACTTGCAAACATAGTAACCACAGTAGTTGTTCCCCTGTTCCTGCCTCAGACACCACTTTACGAGAAAAAGATTTGTCATCCAATCTGGTGATCCGGTGAAAGCTATATGTTTAATTAATAAAGATGATGCGATTCAGGGGACTTACTTTCAAAGGGATTACATTCAGTGGCGCTTTGCATTTTTCCATGTGTTGCTTCTCAATAAAGGTTTTCCAAACACTGCCCAATAAAAAATTTGCCACGTCATTAGATATAGTTAATCATCATGTTTGTGTGTATATATAGTTGCTAGAGATCCCAAAATTACCTCTGGATAATATCTATTATATCTTGGTAGTCTTGTTGTGGTTTTCTCATCGAGTCATAGATTACCAAGTGACTTTTCACCAGATCGATGTCCATCAATATCCAGTGATTGCTGCATGTGTTTATAGGATATAACGCATAACACTCATTAATTAACTAGAATCAACATATGAGCCATTAAGGATATGATCGACATGATTAACACTCACTTGAAGTTATAGGGAAAGAGTATATCCTTCTTGTGGCGTTGGTTCACTAAGAAGTTCATGAGGTTACTCTCTAACTCAGACTTCCAATTAGTCTTTGGAGTAATTGGGTCTTTGAATACTATATGGGGATCAACAAAACCAATTTCATTGTAGCCTTCCTTTCTGAGCTCTGTCATTGTAAATCTGCATATATATAGTACTTGTTAGGATAATTTATATGCATATACACACATATGATGAGTTTAATAATAGATCGAAAGAATTATTACTTACAGGCAATAGCAGCTAATGATAACTTTGTCCAGAGAGGTCAGGTGGCATAGTTGATGAAATTCTGCAAAGTCAACATACATAACATCATCGCCACGGAACCAATATTCGTCTCTAATTCTGACACCAACGCAGAAGTCTCCACTGGTAGACGCCTGCATGTACCACTTGTTTAGCAGGTACATTTGCGTCCCCAGATCAGATAAGGCTTGAGGGTTGTATAGACTCTGGCCTAGTATAAATTTTTTCTTCCAAATATCAACCTCCGCCGTACTCTCAATGTTTCCATCACCAAACATCTGGTAAAGGTCGAGACCAGTCTCATCAAGAAATTCACCAAGGTGATCCAAATCGACATCCGGAGGTATGTTTGCCTGATGCATTAATCCTAAATTCGAACCATATTCATTACCAACAACTAGCGGGGGGATTGATTAGTGCGCTTGTTGTCCGAGTTGGGCAACTCCTTTCCCTGCCCGCTTCTTTTTCTGTGCCGCCTCAATTGACTTGGTGAGAGTGCGGTCATAGTCTGATAACGTTGATTTGGACGGCTTACGAGATTCCCGCTGTTGTTGCTGGTAAGAAGTCACCTTTTTTCTTAGAATATCTAGAGCTACGAAGAAGTACGGTTTCTCCGAGTTTCTCCTTGCTTCTTGATTCATTTTAAGTTTGTCATAGAATCTAGACATGTCTTTTTTATATGCATCAGTTCCTTCTTCCTTCTCTTCAGATATTATTTTGGGAATAGCCCTTGATTTCACGGTGGCTTTCTTTGCAGGCGGGGACTGGTTCTTCATTTGAGGGGCTGGCCTCTTGCTAGGCTTCTTGGTAGGCGGGGGCGGGGGAGGCGTTGGAGACCTCCTTGGAGGTGTTGGCAGCGGCGTTGGAGACCTCCTTGGAGGTGGCGGCTGCGGCGTTGGAGACCTCCTTGGAGATGGTGTGGATGCAGCCTCGTCTTCCAACACAATGTCATCGTACAGAGCACTATGATGATCTGGCGATTGAACAATTGGATTTAGGTTGGGGGATGATCTGCTACAAAAAAAGGAATGACATATTATTATGAGCAGATTGTTAATTATTTAAGCTAATACAAATTAATGATGTAGTGTTTTCATCCGCACGTACCTATGGTGAGGTAGTTCAGGAGGAGGTGGAGCCGACATCCCTGGAATGATGATGTAGCGCTTGCGCCATAGAATGAATGTCTTCTCCGCTTCTCCTAGAGTCTTCTCGCCATCACCTCCAGGAATGTCAAGAGGCAAATCACTAAAACCTTTTTCAGCTTTATCTACTGAGATGGTAGCATATCCTTCTTGGATTATATTCCCATGAATCCTTGGTGTCTTGGTTCGGTCGATAGGATTAACAAGACCGATAGCCACCTTGATTGTGGAATTCTCCTTCGGAATGTGTAGCTCACACGTTGTACAAGGTTCAGTGACGTCATCCACTGGGAAGCGCAGTCCTGTGTCCCCTTGATTTGGTATCTCCGTGGAAGCGCAGCTGCTTTTCAACTGAACAGATTGGCTAATGTTGATTCCTGGCTCTGATGCCTGCTTGCTTGCACTCATTGCTATTTGCACTTGCCTTCTGATTTCCTCCTGCATTCTCGCTTCAAGGTTTTTTTCCCGCTCCTGTGCTTCACGCACCGCTTCCTCCAACCTCTGGAGCCGCTGTGCCTCTTCTTCCTTCTTTCTCTGGCGACTTCTGTAGGAAGGTCTGTCCTGAGGGAATCCATGCTCCCACGAGACACTTCCTTTGCCTCTAGTTCGGCCACCATGTTCAATAGTCCCGATGGCGTATGTCAGCTCATCCTTCTCTCTATTGGGCATGAACGCACCACTAGCAGTAGCTCTCTGAGCATAAAACAATCTTTTTGCTGCTTCTTGCAGTCTTGCGCCATAAACGCACTTCCCTGTCTCCTGGTCTAGTGTTCCCCCATGAGCGAAAAACCAATTCTTTGCACGTTCTCCCCACTCGAGTGATTCTGGTCTGATACCCTTGGCAAGAAGGTCTGCTTCCATTTTGTTCCACTTCTTAATGGCAGTCGGGTAGCCACCTGATCCCAAGGTATGGTGGTATGTCTTCTGTTGGGCATTATATTGGTTCTTTATCACCCGACTCACACCCTCTTCCGAAGTCTTGTACTGTACAAACTCATCCCAATAGGGCCTCTGCTTTGAGATCGGGCCTGGGACAGTAAAATCTGGTGCTATGTTCTTCTTGACATACGTCGTGTATAGGTGTTTCTTCCAAGTCTGAAACTAAGTGGCCATCTTCTTCATTGCCCAATCCCTAACTCGCTCCTTCAATTCATCACCATCTATTATATCATCATAACCATCTGTTTGGAGCGTGAAATGTACCAAGACATCATTCCAAATTAACACCTTGTCATGATCGGAGACAAAACTGATATGAGGAGCATTGGTCTTCTTCTTCCATTCACGGGTACTAATCGGGAGCCGGTCCCGTACAAGGTAACCACAGTGGTGCACAAATTTCATTTTATTCGGCCCCCCGGTTCTCCTGTATCCACATTGAACTCCGAGATGATGAAGCGACCCTCCAATGGCTTTTTGGGACCTCGAACATTTTTACTCTTCGTTGTAGTTGTTGATGTCGATCCAGAGGGCTACAAAACATAAACATTATTTTTAATGTCATGAGCACACATAAGACATATGATAATATATATAGCTAATAATAAAAAATATATACTTGGCCAATATGTTGTTGCTCATTTTGTTCAAGAGCTAAGTACTGACTCCCGTCATCTGCATCCTCTTGCACGTTATTTTTAGCACCATCATCGCCGGCAACTTGAGTGCCAGTGTTGATCAAATTCATCATCAACTCCTCCTCATCCATGTTTCTCGGGTCGGCCATCTAGCTTCAAAAAATAAAACCAATATATAGTACGTCAAATCTTTGCTTACATGCGTAAAATCTACGAACAATATGCATTATTAAATCTTGCCCCTCGGTCACGGACGCAATTCGCCACACTAGGACGAACTACGTCAGTACTAGGGCGAATTAGGGCTATACATAAACGGCCGAGGGCAAATTGCGTCGGTGACTAGGGCGAACCACGTCGGTGACATCAACAGCGCGGTTCGCCCTGGTGTGATTGTTTAGCATTAACGATAACGATAATACGAATGTTGATCAACTAGGCCATGAGAAAGGGCGGTGTGACAAGAGTGGCAGTGCTCCACTCCGCCGTATATATGTCTGTACACATGGGTGAACGAGGGCGGCGGTGCTCCGCCGTATACATAGAAACGCATGGACGAACGATGGCGGCGGTGCTCCGCGACGTATATATATACATGCATATGAATACAAATGACGTATATATATGTGTCGGCGCGGTGGCCGGTGTGCTAACGACGACGACGTGAGGCGGGCCGGCGTGCTGACGACGACGACGACGTGAGGCGGGCCGGGCGGTGTCGGTGCGTGATGTTGTGATCCTATGTACCATGTGAACCATGTAGTCATTCATCATATGAGAAAATTCTATGTTAATAATGTAAGTATAAGTCATTATGAAATGTAAGTATATGTGTCTTATTGCTAATATAACCATTACTATTTCCGAAATGATAAGAATTTATTTTCTTCTTCTACAGGCGATCTCTGATGCTATGATATAAAGTTTGAAGATAGTCTTCCCGGAAAAAATATGTAATGCTCATATTACTTTAGCAACATTAATATATTATATCTGTATATTCAAAGTTCACAAATGAAGAAACGTTGAAGTTTTCCTTCATTTGTCTGTAGCCATGCATGCAAGTCCAACCAAAACTGCTTACATCATCACATGTGATATTTTTTATAAACTAAAAAACGCTTAGTTTACAAACTGGGTATCAAAATTGAGTTCCTATTTGACCATTATATATCCTACAACGACAATATCATATAGTGATGAATATATGGCGGTTGATGGGCTGGATCATTTTCAGCTTTAGTGACAACGACAATGGTTGCCATCCTGAGGAGTTTGTACGAAAGTTCATTAGCGGATGGTTCGTAGCGTGTTTCCAAATAATATTTTAGTACCATAAAATGCAGTTTTTGACACTCTAATTAAACTTGCTAATTTATCCATATAATATCCAAATATTCAAAACTTGCGTTAAGATATGTTTTTTATTTAAAATCATTTAGAGTTCCAAATATTCATTTTCAGTTCCTAGATTTTGTGATTCAAAATTTGGAATTTTCAATCGACCTCGAGCGTTGACAGGGCTTACACCAAAGTTGTAGTTTTCGACGTGATCTATAACTCGGCAGTGGAGGGCTCGGTCGAATGTACAAAGAGATCGACGAACATATCACCTCAAGCTCGGCAGTGGAGGGCCTCGGGCGCGGTGGGGCAACACAGGCGCGCGGTGGAGGGCCTCGGCGCGGAGGAGGGCGCGGTGGAGGGCCACGGGCACGCGCGGAGGAAGAAGAGGGCAGCGCCGGTGTCACGGAAGGCGAACGGACGCGACGCGAGGAAGAAGAGGGCGGCGGTGTTCGACGAGGAAGAAGACGAGCGGATCGATCTGCGCCAGGCGCTGGAGGTTATATACCAGAGAGAATTACTCCCGGTGCCAGCCACCAACCGGGAGTAAAAACCCTTTACTCCTGGTGCGTATTACCAACCGGGAGTAAAGGTACCTTTACTCCCGGTGCGTGTTACCAACCGAGAGTAAAGGTATACCTTTACTCCCGGTTGGTAACACGCACCGGGAGTAAAGGATTTTTTTGGTGGGCCACGAAACTGCAGCCCACCTTTACTCCCGGGTGGGCTTCCCACCCGGGAGTAAAGGTGGCCTGCAGTTTTGTTTCCCGCCTGTTTTAAGCAATAGTCTTGCTAAATACAATAGAAATGCAATAGTTTTTGTTAAATACATAGTAAAATAAATAAAAGGCATAAAATTATTTTGTTAAAAATATGAATTTTCTTTTTGTTTATTGCACATAGGAAAAATCTATAACCTAACTTTTTTTATTTTTTGTTAGAATTATAAAACATAATGTAACTAATATTTATTATTTTGTTAATGCAAAAATATAGTGTTTAATTAAAATTATTAAAACTATTGGTTTTGGATAGGAAATTTGTTTTCACATCATTTTAACGTTAATATTTTAATTTTTCATCACTCAGTATCCTAATTTACCTTTTTGAGAGAGAAATCCCACCAAATCAAACATTGATTTAATTTGAAACATGACATAATAAACATCTGAATTCACAATTATTACATAATATCTCAAACACATACTATATTAAATCACTATATCATCAAGTGGGCACAGCAGTGAACTTCTTCTTTACGTATGTCCCTTGGTTATGATCGCTTCGTAACCATGGAGTGTCCTCATCATTTACCAAGATGCTAGGGTCTTTGTTCACTTTGAAGGGCGGAATTCGGTCATTCTTTTCATATTCTTCTGACATGTCTGACTTGTCCTCAATTTCCACGATGACTCTTTTCCCTGAAAGAACTATGTGGCGCTTTGGCTCTTTGGTTGAGTCATTATCGTTTTTCCCTCTTTTTGGTTTGGTAGACATATCATTGACATAGAACACCTGATTCACATCCTTGGCAAGGACGAATGGTTCGTCTTTGTACCCAATATTACTAAGGTCTACTGTTGTCATTCCATACTCGTTGTCTACTGTTACCCCCGCCTCCGGTCACCTTGACCCATTGGCACTTGAACAATGGGATCTTCAAAGTAGGTGCATATTCTAGTTCCCATATTTCATCTATGCATCCATAATATGTCTGCTTATTCCCATTCGGGTCTGTGGCATCTATGCGGACACCACTGTTTTGGTTGGTACTCCTTTTATCTTGGGCTACTGTGTAGAATATGTTCCTATTTATCTCATACCCTTTGTATGTGACGATATGCCATGATGGTTGCATAGCCAATAAATACAGTTGCTCATGGATGCTCTCATCACCTTGACATTTTTTTCGCAACCAACCGCCGAAAGTTTCCATGTGCTTATGCGTAATCTAAGCTTCAGTCTTCCCTAGAAACTCGGATCGTAAGAGATCCTTGTGTGTCTCAATATACGGATCTACCAAAGAGGAGTTCTGTAGAACTGTGTAGTGCGATTTATTGAAATAATCATCATCCGTACCAATATATGTTTTCCTCCCTAGTGTCCCCTTTCCACTTAGTCTCTCCTCAAGTCTCGATTCAGGAACACCAATCGAGTCAAGGTCGGGAATAAAGTCAACACAGGACTCAATGACCTTTTCTGTTCCATAGCCCTTGGCGATGCTTTCTTCTGGGCGAGCACGGTTGTGAACATATTTCTTTAGGACTCCCATGAATCTCTCTAAGGGGAACATGTTGTGTAGGAACACAGGACCGAGAGTGAAAATCTCCTTGACTAGGTGAACTAGGAGGTGTGTCATAATATCAAAGAAGGAAGGAGGGAACACCAACTCAAAGCTGATGAGACATTGAACCACATCATTCTGTAGTTTAGCTAGATCAGTTGGATCAATTGCCTTCTGAGAAATTGCATTGAGGAATGCACATAGCTTCACGGTGGCTAGACGTACATTTGGAGGTAGAATTCCTCTTAATGCAACTGGAAGTAATTGTGTTATGAGAATGTGACAGTCATGGGACTTTAAGTTACAAAATTTCTTCTCTGGCACATTTATAATACCCTTTATATTCGAGGAGAATCCAGATGGTACCTTGATGTTGTTTAAGCATTCAAACATGATTTCCTTCTCCTCTTTGCTTAGAGTGTAGCTAGCAGGACGTAAGTAATGGCGTCCATCATCTGTCTTCTCTGGATGTAGGTTGTCTCTTTCTTTCAAACAACACAGGTCCTGTCGTGCTTCAAATGTGTCCTTAGGCTTTCCATACACACCCATAAAGCCTAGCAGGTTCACACAAAGATTCTTCGTTAGGTGCATCACGTCGATCGAGCTACGGACCTCCAGGACTTGCCAATAGGGTAGGTCCCAAAATATGGACTTCTTCTTCCACATGGGTGCGTGACCGTTAGCGTCTTTCGGAATAGGTTGGCTTCCATGTCCTTTTCCAAAGACAACTTTCACATCATTGACCATATCGAGTACATCCTCACCGGTTCGGTTGCAAGGCTTGGTCAGGTGGTCTGCCTTCCCTTTAAAATGCTTGCCTTTCTTTCTTACGGGATGATTTGTAGGAAGAAATCGACGATGGCCAAGGTACATGACATTTCGACATTTTTTTCAAGAATACACCTCTAATATCACCAAAGCAGTGTGTGCATGCATTATATCCGTTGTTTGATTGTCCTGAAAGATTACTTAGAGCAGGCCAATCATTGATTGTTACGAATAACAATGCTCGCAGATCAAAGTGTTCCTGTTTGTACTCATCCCACACACGTACACCTTCTTTATTCCACAAAATGAGAAGTTCGTCAATAAGTGGTCTCAAGTACACATCGATGTCATTGCCAGGTTGCTTCGGGCCTTGGATGAGCATAGGCATCATAATGAATTTCTGCTTCATGCATAACCAAGGAGGAATGTTGTAGATACTTAGAGTAACAGGCCAAGTGCTATGACTACTGTTCTGCTCTCCAAAAGGATTGATACCATCTGTACTTAAAGCAAACCTTAAGTTTTTTGCGTCATTTGCAAACTCCGGGAATTCTCTGTCGATTGCTCTCCACTGGGACCCATCAGCAGGGTGTCTCAACATATTGTCTACCTTACGATCTTCTTTGTGCCATCGTAACAATTTTGCATGTTCTTTGTTTCTGAACAGATGTTTCAAGCGTGGTATTATAGGAGCATACCACATAACCTTGGCAGGGATTTTCTTACGCGGACGTTCGCCCTCAACATCACCAGGGTCATCGCGCCTGATCTTATACCGCGACGCATGGCATACCGGGCATGCATCCAATTTCTCGTACTCTTTGCCACGGTATAGGATGCAGTCATTAGGACATGCATGTATCTTCTCTATTTCTAGCCCCATAGGACAGACAACTTGTTTTGCTTCGTAGGTAGTGGCGGGCAATTCATTGTACTTCGGAAGCATCTTCTTTTGGATTTTTAGTAACTCTCCAAATCCCTTGTCAGATACACCATTCTTTGCCTTCCATTGCAGCAATTCTAGTGTGGTTCCCAACTTTTTCTGCCCTGCATCACAAGTTGGGTACAACAATTTCTTGTGATCTTCTAGCATCCGCTCGAACTTGATCTTCTCCTTTTCACTTTCACATTCTCTTTGTGTGTCACGAATGACCTGACAAAGATCATCAGCCGGCTCATCTTCTACGGCTACCTCTTCTTCAGCTTCTCCCATTGCAGTATCATTGAAGCACGCACCATCAGGAATAATATCATTGTCGTCCCATTGTTCTTCTTCACCTTCTTTCATTACAACACCGGTTTCTCCGTGCTTTGTCCAACAAATATAGTTTGGCATGAAACCCGACTTGAACAAGTGTGAATGAAGAGTCCTTGAGCAAGGATATTCCACCGTATTCTTACATATGGCACATGGGCAGCACATGAAACCGTCGCGTTTGTTTGCCTCGGCCGCACGTAACAAAGAATGCACGCCGTCAATGAACTCTTGGGAGCGGCGATCAGCATTATACATCCAATGACGGCTCATCTGCATTACATGACATAAATATCATATTAAAACCTAGATCATAATTAATTATTTATACAACATGCGTGCCACCACAAAAGATACAAATTTATGAAAGCATCGCTACAATGTAGACAATCCCAACTACCACTAAAAGAACTAAAGCTAAAATACATTTCAGGAGCACAAGGATTTCGCGACTAATCTCAACTAAAACAGACAGATCCCCCGATTGTGCAACATCTTTGGGCTTCTTCGGCTGGATCACTGCCTCATTAGCCGCCGTATCTGCCTATTGTGCAAGATATTTTTGCACGAGTTCAACATACTCTTCCTCCTAGTAGAAGCCTGAACATCGTCCACTGCCATCCCACTGAAATTAAAACAAAAAATTAGAACTTTAAGCACAACCATCATGAAAATAGGTATAAACTAACCATAATCATTAAATACGATAAAATAACTCACATTGCGATCCGGATACTTGTAGAAGATACGATCCTTGTTGGGACCCTCCTTCTTCACTCGGTACTCCATCACAATCTTCGTCTCATCACGACACTTGCCGCATGGAATGAGAGGAAGGCCCGGCCTAAGTCGCTTTGGAAACCCATGAGAGGCCGAGGACCCGGAAGCAGTTGCCATCTACTCTCTATACTCATTTTTTAATACACTATAAATTTCTCCTTTTATAAACAAATAAAATTAACAAACTATAAAATTATCTAGATCTCTAAACAATGATATTTTTAATGGTCATTGTGTTCTCGTCTTTTACTGCGGCAGGTAAGTAATTCACATGATATTTCCGCAAATTAACAGAAGAATGGGAGTGTACACACATAACAGACTACTACGACGATATCGGGACGTGTGAATAAATAACCATCCGTACTAGTTGACCTTGCTTACGTGATCATCTCGGCGAGCATTTCTCCACTGGACGGCACCGTACTTGGCCACGGAAGAGCTCCAATTCTACGAGGAAGGGAACACGGTCTTCCACGACCGTTGCCGCTCTCCCTCGTAGAATCAAAGCTCCTCCTTGACGTCCGTTACCGCTCGGCAGAGAACATGCTCGCCGAAATGAACACGGTCCGCTAGTTCAACTAGTACGGATTTTCTATAATTTTCTAAGTTTTTATTTATATATACTACGTTTAGGTACGGTGATTGACAGACTACTGCGACGATATCGGGACATGTGAATAAATAACCATCCGTACTAGTTGACCTTGCTTACGTGATCATCTCGGCGAGCATTTCTCCACCGGATGGCACCGTACTTGGTCAAGGAAGAGCTCCGATTCTACGAGGAAGGGAACACGGTCTTCCACGACCGTTGTCGCTCTCCCTCGTAGAATCAAAGCTCCTCCTTGACGTCCGTTACCGCTCGGCAGAGAACATGCTCGCCGAGCTGAACACGGTCCGCAAGTTCAACTAGTACGGATTTGCTATAATTTTCTAACTATTTTCTAAGTTTATATTTATATATACTTTAACCTTCTTTCATGTAAATATGCAAGCTTGAAGTGATTTTGAGCTCAAATTGCTTACAAATGAAAAAAACCATAATAAAGAACCATAAATATATATAGTGAACAAAATGGCATAAGAAAATGGTGAAAAATGAGAGTATGAGATTGGTAACCTTTACAACTGAAGAATCGATGGAGGAATCGAAGAAATCGATGGAGGAATCGAAGAATGGATGGAGGAACAATGGAGGGAGGGAGGAAGCAAGAACACTACTGCAGTGAGCTTCAAAATGTGCTGAGCTTGGGCTCGGGGAGGAAGGAGGAGACGGCCGATTTATAAAGGGAGAACATTTAGTCCCGGTTGATGGATCCAACCGGGACTAAAGGTAACTTTCCAACCCCGGGCGCAGCCACGGCCCGGGAGTAGACCTTTACTCCCGGTTGGAGCCACCAACCGGGAGTAAAAGTATACCTTTAGTCCCGGTTGGTGGCTCCAACCGGGACTAAAGGTCCCTGCCACCTCTGTCTGGCGCAGTAGCCGTTGGGCAGGGACCTTTAGTCCCGGTTGGAGCCACCAACCGGGACTAAAGGTATCTCTAGTCCCGGGCGCAAAAAATTCCGGGACTAGAGCCCATTTTGGCCGAGGATCAAAGGTCTGTTCTCTACTAGTGTCTATGACTGTATCAACCATGGTGTTTTGAAAAACGCCTGCAATGCTACATGTTTTAAAGGTGTTTTGAAAAACGCCTCCAATGCTATAGATAATTAAAGGTATTTTTTTATATTTGCCTCTACAAAAGTGGTTTTAAAGGCCTTTTCGTAAGAATGTCTTTAAGTAAAAGAAAATTAATGCAATTTTATAAAAATGCCTTTAACAAGACGCCTTTAATTAAGAGACGTGTTGTAGTGTTACAAATTTTATTATCGTCTAGGTAACTAGAAAAATTGAGCTTATTTACAATAGATTGTTTTTTCCCATAAAAATGCATGCGACGATAACCTAATTGTTCCAACTCCCTCCATTGTAAATTGTAAGTTATTCTTTTTTAGCTGTTACGCAGTTTTTGTTATGCATCTAGTTATATGCTTACAATTTATTTAGAACAAATTTAGTACTATATATATAAACTGGTTATAACACAGTTAACATAAACTTAACAAAGAGATTTGCGGTTATCTGAGTTACGATTTGACTTCATGATATGAAAGCATATGGATGGATACCTTCACAACTTTGTGTAATCTTGTTTATTCTCTTTGTTTCCTTCTTTGTCTCATGATCTGCTACTGTTGTACTTCATCTCACTTTTTAGTTACTACAAAAAATGCCCGTGCGTTGCAACGGGTCATTATTTTCACTATTATTAAGTAGTTGACACCTTTCTCCATCTTTGAATCTGTAAATAATAATACGCATCCACCCCCTCAACCACAATATGTATTGACACCCTTAAAGCATATTACAATCACACGGGTTAGTCATCCATCTTCACAAGAATAGTCATGCATAGGCTACGGGTGGTTTTCCATTGCACGCGCTAGCGGAGTCATCAACAGCGGCTCGATGTTTGTTGATTTTCTTAGTCATACAACAAATATGCCTCTCTTTATGCACAGTCGCACTGAGTGAGACTAAGTTTGTTTTTTTCACAAAAGTTAATGTCGTATGTGAACCCTTATAGAGGATTATAGAAATAGAGTTATTTAGACTGGATTAGATAACAAAGTGCTCATGATTTCAATCCACGGTTTGATTAGCTAGACCATCGGCTGATCTCAGTTCTAAAAGAATAGGTATTATTGTCTAATGATTTCAATCCACAGTTTGATTAGCTAGACCATCGGCTCATCTCAGTTCTAAAAGAATAGGTATTATTGTCTAACTAAAACTACATCGACAACTTGATGGTAGAAATCTAGTTTTTTTGGCAAAAGTAAATGGTTCAAAAACATGTAATGTTGTATTTATTATTTGTTTTAACTTTTATAATAAAAAAACCCTGGATCAGAGATACACGAAACTGGAAGGAAAAGAAAACGGGCTACGGTAGAGAAAAAGAGAAACAAAAGCAGGAGCTAGCGGAAAAAAAGGGCTACGGTAGAGAAAAAGAGAAACAAAAGCAGGAGCTGGCTGAAAAAAAAACGGAAAAGGAAAAAAAACACGTACATGAAAAGAAAGAGAAACAGAATTGCGGACCAAAACCACGGACGAAAAAGGAAAATAAAAACGGAGTTATCGACGAGAACACGAAAAGAAAAATTAAAACGGAATTCTGGACGAGAGCACGGTGAGATGGAGAAAAAGGAACGAAGCCAAGTAGAATCGGATTTGTGAAAAAGAAATAAGAGGGCTAGATGAAAAAATAGGAATGGAATTTTGACTTGTTGCAATGATAAAATCTAATGTATATTAGAATTAGACTCGTATATCACTACACGAGTCTGGGTCACGTATATGAGATATAGACCTAATATATCTTGGAATCATATTCCGTATCGATCACGGCTAGACGTGAACTATTCGAACTCATACGAAGAAACTCTCTATTATCCGGTAGTTAGGAGGACACGGACTAAAAAATAGGTGGAGAGAAATTTTGCCTCTTTAATATTAAGTATAGATTAATAAATCCCAGCAGAGGGCAACCTCTCCTGTTTCATTCGGAAAAAAGAAGATATGGATGGATACATGAACTTGATACGTAATACTGAGTTACTGACGTCAACATTCATCACTGCTACCGATGCACGCAGGTGACCAAGTTCAGGTGCGGCGGCGCCGTCGTTGGCTGCACCTTCGACCATCGCGCCTGCGACGCATACTCATTCAACATGTTCCTGGTCGCGTGGGCCGCAGCCGCCCGGGGCAGCCCGCGCCACCGGACCCGTCCTTCCACCGGTCGCTCCTGGCGCCGCGTCAACCAGCGCCACCGTGCACCGGCACCACCCTCGCGGACCGCCTCTACCACGCCATCAGCCGCGCGCCGGCTCTACCGGACACAGCCACCACCAACCGTATCTACCGCGTGGCCGCCGCCGACGTCGCGGCGCTGCATGCGAGGGCGGGGCCCGGGCGCACGAAGCTGGAGGCGTTCACGGCGCACCTGTGGCGGCTCCACGCCAGGGCGGCGGCGCGCCAGCGGTCGTCGTGCTGCATGGGCGTGGTCGTGGACGGGCGCGCTCGCCTCCGACGCTCTGCGGCGCGACGACATCATCATGTCCCTCGCCGACGTGGCGGGCGACGTGCACCGGTGGGTGGCGGATGCCGCGACCGGCGAGCACTTCTGTGAGCTTGTGGACTGGGTGGAGGGCCACCGGCCGGAGCCCATGGTGGCGAGGGTGTATGTGAGCTGGGGAACGCTAGGCTAGGAGGAAAAACGAATCCAACGAATTGAAGAACAGAAATTGAAGTACAGAAACGAGGAACAGAGCGAAATAACGATAAGTGCTTATAATACTGAGGAGTGCTTAGGATTAATAAGGGGGATTTCTGTTACAGATTTCTCATGCTCTCTCTCTCACCGGCTAGGACTTTATACTACCTACGCCTCCCACTCGGAGCCAGCGAACTTGTTGTTGGGCCGTCGTACACGGACCAGCCTGGCCTGCTCTCTTGGAGGCCCGCTTGGGATCCTTCCTGGTGCCGCGTCATCTTCAGGGGACCCGTTCAAAGAAGCAGAGGTAGCAGTGCTGACAGTGTACCTGGAAGGCGGCGGCAAAAGCGGCAAGATGGCGTGCGTCGTGTCGTCGGGGATGCGGCTCCCCGTCGGCGAGGTGGACTTCGGGTGGGGCCGCCCTGCGTTCGCGTCGTACCACTTCCCCTGCCCCGGGAGCACCGGCTACGTCATGCCGATGCCGAGCGCGCGCGGGGACGGCGACTGGGTGGTGTACGTGCACGCGGCGCCGGAGGTGGTGGAGGCGGAGCCGACGGTGTTCGGAGCGCTGGAGAGTAGCTACGTCTTCGGGTGAAGCGCCTGGACGCTGGCCGGCGTGTGGGAAGCTGCTGCTGGATTGTGATGGCGCCATTGTGCCGTATCATCCTTCATCCCTACGTGACTTGTGTGATTCGTGGTTAACGCTCGTTCTGTTCGTCTCCATCTGTGTAAAAGTGTGTACGTACGTTAGTCTACTCTGTGTGTGGTCTATATAATACTTGGAACTGCACGTGGAGAGCGCGCGTGCAGGAAAACCAATTTCTGGCTGCACACTCTAATTTTGGAAAGATTTATTTTGGTTGGTAAAAAAAGAGAAAAAAACAAACCAGACCTGGCCGGCTCCAATGCCCTCGCCCCCGCCGCCGGCCACCGCCGTTACCTTCTCCAGCTCCGGCGAGCTCGCCCGCCCCGACCTGGCCCGACAGCCCCTGCCGCTACCAGCTTCACTAAGCCGCCCATCGACCATCCCCACTGCCTGCCCTACCTGCCTCCCCCCGGCCGGCCATTCTATAGTCCACCGGAGTTGGGGGAGAAGAAGGGAGAGCTCGCCGGAACCCTAGCTTGCCGGAGTTGGAGGAGGAGGAGGAGTGAGGAGAGAAGAGAGGGAAGGAGGAGGCCTACCTTGGCAGATCTGCCATGGCCGGGGCAGGATCCGTCAGATCCGCCATGGCCGGGGCTGGTTCCGCCATGGCCGGCGAGCTCGGCGCGGCTGGAATCATGCATGCCGTAATATCAGTGGAGCATGGGGCAGAATCATGCAGGCCGTAATACAATAATAAGATCATGGGGCTAACATATCTTTCAACCTATCTTTACTTCAACGGTCTCGTGATGCGAACTGTTCGTGAAAGCGCTCGATATCGGCTAAAGCAGCCGATTCAAGCATAACGCACAGTTAAAGTCATGCCTTACCAGGAATAGATCTACTGAATAACGATCCCCACTCCACGGTGCTAATAGTAGGGTGTGAGGCAGAATCACACAGGCCGTGATAACGGGCCGTGGAACGGTTCTTGCTAGCCAATATATCTACTCGAGACACAACATGCCTTAACCGTACGTTATGCACGATTAAGATTGATGTAAAACAGCCGATAAAACATAACTCATCATTTAAGGTGTAGATTAGATCGGTTTTAGGTTAGCAAACGATGGGTCAAATAAGATATAAGGCCGATCTAAATCAATCTCAATCGGGCAGAGTGATATTGCTATAATTAGATAAATAATGAAAGCAATAAGCAATATCGGTAACTTAATGAATCTACCAAAGACTGCAATTCTAAGGTAGAGCAGATAACTTAACCTTGATCTAATTCCAGCAGTGGGGTGTGAGGCAGAATCACAAAGGCCATACTTGAATTAAACAAGAGTCGATAACTAGCTTATACCAGAGCCTGGAGGAGCTCCCCGTCACCGTCGCCGTCGCCGTCGCCGGTCGCCGTCGTTGTCACCGATAAGAGCGAGAGAGAGATTGTGCGTCTGAGGAAGGAGACGCGGCGCGTGACTAGATGAGGGGTGCGTCTAGCTGAGGCTGTGCGGATAAGATCTCTGCGGTAGCCCTTGGATCGTATACGAGCAGCAGAGAGTGATGCGCATTCCGTAGGAAATCAAGCATTTCCGCTATTTTAAATGTTTGTATTTCAAATTCGCAAAAAAATGTTTATATTCCTATATCACATTATTACCTAATGAATGGGAATGAATAGTGATGAGGGCAGACAATGGAGCGATCAAATATGCGCGACAGCAGGCTAATCGATTCAGAATCAGCAAACCTGTTTAGTGGATACTGGATAGTCAATGTTGGAAGTGGCTTCAGGAGTGAATGCTTGCTAGTATTTACGATGAGCTATTTTTTTAGTGGTAAACAACACTACCATAAAAATCGTAGTAATAGACAGCACGCTACCATAAAAAGAATTTTAGAAGTAAGCATCTCCAATTAAGAGCATCTCCAAGAGTTCCTTAAACCCACTCCTAATCCTTGGTTTTTAGAAACAAGAGAAAAAATCTCTCTCCAACAGTTTCTAATATCTTCTCCTAATTTTTAGGCACTTGGTAAACTGACCCCAGGCGCGAGTATCTTTCCGCGCTCGCAGCCTAGCGCGAATCGGCGGCTTCCCACGCGGCATCAATTTGGCGCCCCTCCTTTTGCCGCGAATCGGTCCTTGGCGCGCTCGTTCATCGCAGTTGCATCGGATCTCGGAGACATACGAAGGAAGCCGCTCCTCCGTCGGCATCCAGAAGAGGTTCGATGCTGCTACTGTGAGGTGCTGAGGTACGTATGATCGGTTTTTCGTCTTCGCGGTATTGGTCTCCTCTCCCTCCGATCTGCTTTTGGATCTTCACGGTATTCTCGTGTGCTCCGTCGTGTCGTCGCCGTCGCCGTGGCAGTGTTTGCCACTGTATCTGACTGACGTGTTACATGCAGTGGCAGTGCAGCGTATCTGCTCGGTCCTCCTTCCGATGACTGACTCGGTCCTCCTTTTTGATCTGCTCGGTCCTCCTTCCAATGACTGTGTTTGCTGCTGTATCTGACTGACGCGTGACACATATGAGTTTCCAATGTGTTTGCCGCTGTATCTGACTGACTGTGTTTCCAATGACTGTGTTTGCCATCCAGAACCCAAGCACCATGAGTCATGGGTCATTTCGTAATGATTTTGCATGATTAAGAAAGGGAAATACTTTGGTAATGATTTCTTTGTCCATATTTGCAGGCTCGTCGCAATGTCCGGTGGTGGATATTGGACTGATTTGGTCACAGGATTTGAGGGTGTTCGTTCTTTGGACGAGTTCAGCTTTCCCATGACACAGGAAACGCACACATATGAGGACGTGCAGGTAGGAGCTGGTGTTGAAGAACATGAAGTGCAGGCAGTAGCAGGTGTTGAAGTTGTAGAAGTACAGTCCAGTGCTGGTGGTAATAAACGCCCACGCGTTCCAAGGCCAAACGCCAAGAGGCAAAAAAATTTCATTCCGGACGAGGATGTAATTGTTGTCTCAGCTTGGTTGAACGTCAGCAAAGATCCCGTGCAAGGTGCTAATCAGTCTCATTCCTCCTTTTGGCGTAGAATTTATGATTACTATGAGACCCACAGGAAGTCATTTGCAAGCCGAACAGAGAGTTCACTAATGCATAGATGGATGTATATTTTGGAGAATGTCAACAAGTATTGTGCTTGCTATGATGCGATTGAGCGTAGAAATCAAAGTGGAAAAACCATTCATGACAAGGTAATTCTTTTTCTTATTTCAGTAATCTTAGAAGACATACACGTTGATATTTAATAAACACATATGTTTCCAGGTTTCTGAAGCATTAACTATGTTCCAAGGAATGAACGGTGAGAAGACATTCACTCTCATGCAGTGCTGGAACATTTTGAAGGATGAAGAGAAGTGGAAGGCCAAGAGAAGGGAACTGGCAGAGCTGAAGCAAGCCGGTAACAAGAAAAAGAAGGTTCGCCCAGACTCCACTCCCACGAATGTACAAGTCAACATCACTGAAGATGTCACTGAGATTGCACCTCCAGAGTCCGAAGCCCGAAAGAGGCCACAGGGACAGAAGAAGGCAAAAGATGCTCTAAGGCGAGGAGGAGGTGAAGCTTGCATGGAGGCTTTGGACAAAATGTGGGCGAAGAAGGAGGCATTTGACATGGAGAAAGAGAAGAAGAAAGAGGAGAGGCACATGGCTTCACTTGAGCTAGAGAAAAGGCGCCTGGCATTAGAAGAAAAAAAGGTAGAAGCTGAATTGCGGAAGGTGGAAAATGACACAATCGAAAAGGAAGAAAAAATAATGGCAATGGACATTAGCGCCTTGACCCCGCAGCAGCAGCAGTACTACACAGTTATGCAGCAGAAGATTGTTGATCGTCGTTTGGCGAATTAAAACTAGTTCATGTGATTTTTTCCATATAGCCATTTAATTTTAGAATTCAGTGAACCTTTGCTTTATCATATATGGTCAAGTGCTTTTTAATATGTATTATTTATATTCAGTGAACCTTTGTATATGTGGCCATGAAATTGATTGGTACTGGTGCTAGCTGGGCGTCTGCGGGTGAATTATAGATGGCCATATGTGTTCGTATATACACAAGTGCATGGTACTGTAGCTGATGTTGATTGGTACTGGCCGGCTGCATGGTATTTTGAGAAAGAAGAAAATTTTAAATTATATGACACAAGTGCACAAATCTGATTTTGAGAGAATGGAAAATTGTTTATAATCAAACTTAGGACAAACAAAGTACTGATTGCAATTTGAAGGAGAAAAAGTACTCATGCTAATAAATACATAGAAGTCCTATGAACTTAATATTTATCAGGAAAATACTGCCAGAGGTGCTCGATGAGGTCTGCTTTTAACTGGTGGTGTATTTCCTTGTCTCTGGTCCTTTTATGCGCTTCAATGAATTCATCGAGGGTGCGATTACTCTCATGACAAGGTTCCACATTTTGGCCACCGTAATCGAACCACTCAGTAGGGTCAACGACTCCCTCATCCTCGATAATCATATTGTGCATAATGACACAAGCTTTCATGATGTTGCCCAGTGTCTCCGTATCCCATAAACGAGCTGCTCCTCGAACAATGGCGAACCTTGATTGCAGAACCCCAAAAGCTCTTTCGACATCCTTCCTCGCTGCTTCCTGTGCTTTGGCAAAATATTTGTTCTTGTTCCCCATAGGTTGAGAGATGGACTTCACTAAGTAGCCCATGATGGGTATATACCATCGGCTAGATAATAACCCATCGTATAATCATGACCATTTATGGTATAATTCACCTCAGGAGCTCTGCCCTCAGCCAGCTTAGCAAATAAAGGAGACCGGTGAAGCACATTGATGTCATTATGAGACCCAGGCATTCCAAAAAAGGCATGCCATATCCAAAGATTGTTGGAAGCAACAGCCTCCAAAATAATAGTGGGCTCCTCCATATGCCCCTTGTACTGACCCTGCCACTCTACAGGACAATTCTTCCACGCCCAATGCATACAATCGATGGACCCTAACATACCAGGAAAACCATTTTGCTCACCGAGTGCCAGTAAGCGTGTTGTGTCAGCCTCATTAGGATATCTCAGGTATTCTTCTTCAAATAAATCAACAACTGCAGCAACGAACCTACGTAGGCTCTCAATTGCGGTACTTTCTCCAATGCGAACATACTCATCCGTAGCATCAGCTGGAACTCCATATGTTAGCATACGAAATGCTGCTGTGACTTTCTGAAAGCAACTTAATCCAAGAACATTGGCTGCACTTCTTTTTTGGACAAAGTAGTCATCGTATGATTCTACAGCATTCATTATGCGTACGAAAAGGTCCCGACTCATCCTATACCTGAAATTAAAAAATAAAATAAATGTAAGAATAATTACTTAGCGTACTAGTGATCATATCACAAGTGAATGCGCACAAACCTCCGACGGAATAAATCTGGGCCATATGTCGGATCATCAGCCAAGTAATCTTGAAACATCCTTTGGTGCCCGCCTTCTCTATCTCGATAAATAACTTTATGCCCTAGAACAGAACCACCATGTCTTCCTTTTTTATTTGAATATGTTTCAACAATTGCAGCTGCTGACATGATGAGACAATCATCGTCGTCTGATGAGGAATCTTCTAATTCTCTTTGCAACAGAGATTTGCCAAACGTCATGATTCTACCGAGGCAGAATAGTAGAATAGTGTGCACAATTGTTTTCAATTTAAGGTGTGCCTCTCTGACTCTCTCTCTCTCTCTCTTTTGACAAAACTCTCTGACTCTGTTTGATTCTGCATTGAGAAACATAAACAAACAGTCTCAGACCACTCTGTCAAGTAATAAAGTTAATACTGCAGTTGATGTTCTTGAAGTTTTTTATACAAAATGTGGTGTGCCACCCACCACACGAACAGTTGAACCTTGATAGGTTAGAAAGGGCTATCAAATTACCAAGGATGAGATCCCAATATAAGATGAAACTAAAAGATATATAATAGGTGTCAAGGAGCATACTACCAGCTCACCTGCAAACAAACTGGCATAGATTCGGCACCCAGAAAGCTCTTTAAGATAGTTGATTATGGCTAAAATATTTCTCTTCGTCGTTTAGCTTGGCACAAAACTATGGTCTGTACTTGTTTTCCTGTGACGTTTTTGTCAGCATAGCCAGCGAGAGGTGTTGCCCTGAATAGTACTCACGTCGCGTAGAAGCAGAATAGTACTCACATCGCTGGCTGGAGCGTACAAGCAGTAGTAGTACTCGCGTCGCTGGCTGGAGCGTAGAAGCAGTAGTAGTACTCGTGTCGCTGGCTGGAAGGAGGCGGCAGCCGGCTGGGTGGTGGATGCCTTGGCTGGGACCTTGCGGCGGCGGCAGGGAGATCGTGGCCTCAGGGTACGGCAGCCGATATGTTTCCCATGACAAAAAATAAAAAAAGCCAGAAAAAGTTGATGTGGGCCTCAATTTGATTTTTTAGATGTCATTTATTAGAAACTCTTGGAGATGACTATTTTTTTTTCTCCTAATATCTTTTTAGGAGTTGCCAAACTACAACTTTTTAGGAGAAAAATGTAGGAAACTCTTGGAGATGCTCTAACACAGACACATCTAGAAATTGCCTCTATAAATGGCCATGCGGCCTCCAATCAAATACTCGTCTCTGAAAATTATTTACAGAGGTGGGTGCAGCCGCCTTGCAAAGGAGGTCGCCTTATAGCAGCGGCGGATCCAAAGGGGGGGGGCTGGGGGGCTCCAGCCCCCCTAATTTCTTGATTTCAAGCTAATTACTGTAGCAAAAGCTTGATTTCACCATTAAATCTTCATGCAAATCAACATCTCCATTGTTTTAGCCCCCCCTTATCCCGCATCGTGCATCCGCCACTGCCTTATAGGACATCCATCTCGGTAAATCAATTTTCAGATTTTCAGAGAGATCCCCTTTCTTTGAAAATCGTTGTAAGAGGCATCTATTCTAAGTGTCTGTCTCTATAAATAAAATTTTAGAGCAATTATCTTAAAATGTCCATCTATATAAATAGTTGCATCTAAAATTAATTCATACATTTTCATATGAATAGTCGCAGAGTAGTTGAGAAGTTTTGTTTGAAATTTTTTATAGTCCTAAAATATTGTTTTAAGTTAAAGGACTTTGAAATTTGAAATTTTTGAACAACCTCGGATGTTGACATAGTATTAACAAAATTATAGTTCTCAATAGAATCTACAACTTTGTAGTTGAATTTTTTTTTAATTAGAGGTCATTTAGGACACCACCAAATATGTGGCTTAAGTTATAAATTTTAAGATTCAAAATTTAGAATTTCTAACTGACCTTGAATGTTCATATAGTTAATAATAAAGTTGTAGTGGCTGACATGATCCACATGCTTGCTATTGATAAAAATTTTCAGAGTTTTTTTGTCTCATCTGAAATATTTATTTTAAACTCATATATTTTGTTATTTAAATTTTAAAAATTTTAAAGCAATCTCAGATAGAGACACTATTTATTGATATTATAGAGCTCAACGAGACCTAAAACTTTGTAGTTGAAAAGTTTTTTATTAGAGATGTGCTTGTGTCTATTGTGAGAAAGCATAAAGGGGTTAGTGATTTTTACTAAGGTTTCCATGTTACTAAATGTTGCTGGTGGATCATCTAAGAGAAGGGAAATGATTAGAGATATTAACCTTAAAGAAATAAGTAAGGCACTTGGGTGTGGGCAACTTCAAATTGGGGCAGGGCTAAATCAAGAGCAAAGTATTCAAAGGCCTGGAGATACTCGTTGGAGTTCTCATTACGTCTCAAGAGTTTAGTTGACATGTTTTTCTACAATAGTCAAGGTACTAGAAATTGTGGGAAATGATAAAAAGGTTTGGAAAATTAGAGATCAAGCATAAAATATTATATTGTATTTCCAGTCTTTTGACTCTGTCTTCTATTTGCATCTGATGTTGACTATATATAAAGAATCACAAATACCTTACCATTAGCACTACAATGGAAGGATAAGGACATATAGTGATGCTATTAAATGTGTGAGACCACTAGATGCCACTTAGATGAGCTTATAGAAGAGAAAAATAGGAAAAACTATTAGATGACGTGTATGGATTTTGTGAGAAGAATGATATTTCCAAATTGAAAATGGAAGATGAATGATATATTTTTCCAAAGAAGCAGAGACACAAATCTAGAAATTACCAACAAGCATTACTATCAAGTATATTGTTTCAACGATATTATTGACAGCCGCTTCAATGAGACAAACTCTCAATTGCTCGTTTGCTTGGCTGCTTTTAATCCAAGAGCCTACTTTCATGGTTTCATTGTGGATAACTAGTTAAGCTAGGCAAAGCTTTATCCACATGATTTTGATTATGAGAATTTGAGGGACCTTAGCCACCAACTTGGCCTTTGCATATTTGATGTGAGATATGATGATGTATTCTCTAACCTACAAACTATTGCCGAGCTTTCTCAAAAAGACACTAATTAGATGATTTGACTTCATCCTCCTTCATATAGTCCCTTACCATTGCTATCACGCTAATAAGATGATCGATTTCATCCTCCTTCAACTAGTCCCTTGCCATTTATCACGCTAATAAGATGATCGATTTCATCCTCCTTCAACTGGTCCCTTGTCATTGCTATCTTCTCATCTCTCACAACTAAAAAGACTAAAGAGTAGACACCGTTTTAGTGCGACATTTCACCGTCGGTCCATCGTCCTGTCTGGTGCGCTCCCACACCCCATGCTCCTCCGCCCGTGTCTTGTGAAAAAGGAAGGAAGAAACCTGGCTTCCCCCGATGTGCGCGCGTGATCTCATCCTGCTCGCTTTCCCCGCCGCGCGCAAAACTCCTCCTCCAATCACGCAATCTCCCCCTCCAATCCCGGATTCTATGGCATGCGGTCTGTGGCGCCAGCATCCGCCCTCGCTCTCTAGTGCCGCCACCGCGAGACCTCGCCCTCTCCCTCACGCCGCCGTCGCCAGGACCGTCGTCTCCTGCTCGCGCCTCCTTGTCCTCGCGCCGCCGCCGCCACACGCCAAAAGCTCCTGTCTTCGTCGGTCACTTTGCTAGATCTTCATGAGGCCCTTCACCTATGATGAGAACCCAATAGGTATGCCCACCCATTGCGGACCCGAGCATTTGGTATTCGAGTCTTATCTGATCTAATTGCAAGTGTATGCAAGTATTATGCCTACGAACCCAATGTCCTTTACTGGATCCACGCCTGCGGTTCTGTGTGCTTTGATCTTCTTTCCTCTGAATGTTCGGTTGTAGGCTTGTAACTGTAGTCCATTTTGGTCATATGCAGTATGTATCTTTCTATGCTTGATGCTGCAGGCGGGCTGAACAAACAAGGCATTGTATAACCAAAATAATATTAATGCTTGTCATTTGGCAAATGTAGCAGCGGGTAATTTATAGTTTAGATTTACTAGCATCACTGCTCTCTGTTTATTTGCCAGCCAAACCGATGGATGTCATGATATAGGTGTTGTCTTGCATTCTCTTGTTTTTTCCATGGCCATTGCACCTGCTTTTTATCCATTTGGCACACCATAGTCATAATGGGATGGTGCGTTGCTTCGCTAGGTCATGTGCTCCGGTGCGTGGTCATGTGCTCAAGAGTTCTTCATCCAAAGATGCAACAATCCTTGGATTATTTTGGGTGTCCATTAGTGGTGGTTTTACTACAGTCGATTAGCATGACTCTAGCACCCCTCCCTTTTTGTCCCTTTGTTTTCTACTGAACCTGTGATTTAAGTCCTCTTATATGGCCGCTGGTGGATGAAATTATCCTCTATCCAGTTCCTGTCCACATGGACTGAAAGTTACACTTATGAGTCTGCAAATACCTTCCACTATGAAATGCACCAGTGGAAATCTAAATGACCAAACTCTGTGGACTAAGTATAGAGAATAATTGGACACAAGGATCGCTTACTTAGTTTCAGGACATAACAAAAATAAATGCTAATTTAGTTTCAGATACTAACACAAGCATTCAGTTTGGTGAGACAGAGTGACAAGCAGAGTTTCTTCTTTATGCTCAACGGGTAGTTTATAGTTCTAGATTGCTCAAGTTAATATGTTTTTTTTATCTCATTGACATGCATGGTTATGTGAAAGAATCAGCATAGGATGCCTATAGGTAAATAGGAGCATCATATTGCTTAAGTGGATCCCAAAGTCTTGTGCTTTTGACAGGTTCCACAACAGACTTGGTGGCGGATCTCTTGATTTTGGTATTGCTGATTAGTTCTTAGTACTACTATAACAGTTGCCTGCATCTATTGTCAATAATATCCATTTTTCCTACCAGTCCACATTTTTAGTACTAATGCATTTGACACATGGTTCTCTGTGTGATCCACATGCATTTGATGCTTAGCCTCTCAGTAAAATCATGAATTCTGTTAACTAGGCCGCAAAATCATGTCTTTATCAACTATCATGTTCAGACCTTATGTGCTTCACTACATCTGCTATCTTGCTGTTGCTTTTTTTCTCGTGGTTCAATTTATGGTCTTATGGTTCAGTCTATGGCGCTTTACTTAAAAAAGGGTTACATGAGAAAGATAAGATTGTAATACTTCTTTGATATGTGTATGTGTACACAAATTATCATTCTATTGCTATTTGTTAACTAGCTCATGCCCTCCTATTTTGCAGTGTGAGCATTGTGTTGTTGAGCCTCAATGGAGATGGTGGTTGTTTTTTTAGGCTGCTTCTTATATAAAGATAATATAATAATACCGATTTGGTATCCTGGACACCAAGTCGATTTTGTTCGTTCATTGCTCTCTGATGCCTTGCCGCTGATATCAAGGCAGGGCGTTTTTTCGATTTTTGTTGTAGTGCGGTTCTGCATGTCAGTCTATCTATTTTCATTGTTTTTTTTTCTATTACATATGTGCAGACTAAGCGTCTGATGAGAAATTCTAATACAGAAACATAGAATGAGATGATTCTTCTAATTTCCCTGGCTCCCTGCCTGCTGCCTTTGAGATGCCTAAGAATAGGCCTTCTATTAGTGCCTGCCACTCGGTGGAAATAGTTCCACACTATCAGGAAATCCGTGTTACAGTGCTCAGGTTCTTTTACAGTGCATGTTCTTAAAAATGTTTAATTAATACATATGACTGAACCAACATGACTCTGGTCTGTATTTACCATCGAGCTTAGCATTGTCTAATATGAGTTGTTCATGTTATTCACATATATGCATCTCTGGCTTAAAATTGACTTTGTTTACAGGAGAGTTTCTCCATCTCTTGCCGGGCCGGGATCGCGTCACGCCAAGGTGTGTGCTCTGTAACTAAGACAACCCTCTGCCTGTGCGATACCTTCCTTATTTTACATATCTCTCCTGCACGTTGTTTCCGCTCGCGCCTGTAAAATAAGGAAGGTCCCCCAATCTTGGCTGCAAATCAAATCGTGTGCCGCCCTCGCCGCCGCCACCCCCCAGCCGGACTCCTCGCCCGCCCCTGCTCCTACCCCTGCCCCTGCCTTGCCTTCGCAGTCACGCGCCGCCCTCAGCCTCACCCTAGAGCCGACGGTGCGCGTGCTGCTGGTGTGGCTCGGCGAGGACGACCTCCGCGAGGGGCTACGTCAGACGCCCATCACCATCGCCCACCGCCGTCGCCCTCGAAGTCACGCATCGTCCTCACCCTTGCCTTGGAGCCGGTGCGCATGGCTCAGGTACATACCGGCTTCCTGTTAGACCGAGGAGATGTGAGTTGTCGATGTTCTTATTTTCTTGTGGTTGTTGGTCCTTGATTTTATCTGATTTGTTTGGGATGCGGGTGTGAGCAGGAATACGTCCTCGCTATACGACCAAATCAACCTCACTGAAGAGTCTGCGAAGGCTTGCTTAGATTCCAGTCGTGTGCAATCTCTCCTTGCAGGATGATGTTGTCCTCCCTGTTTCCTAATTTCGAGGTATGATTATGTATGAATGTGCAATGCATGTAATTTTCTTTCTATAGTTAAGGCCTAGGAGCGAAGGATTATTATGTATATAAATGTTCATGCATGTAGTAAAATTTTACAAACTTTCTCCAAGGTATTAATTATTTGTGTCCAAGACCATTGTGCTTTGGTGGGAAGTGGTCATGGATATTTAAAGTGGAAACCTGGAAATTGACCTAATTTTTTGCAAATAAACCGCAGAGCTTGACTTGCAACTTTTTTCTTTAAAAAAGTGCTAAAAATGAGGTTAAGCTGCCAATTTTATTTTTTCTCTTATCGTCAAAGCAATGTTATGATTGTTCGTCATTCAGGTAATGAATTTTTTATGAAAGAAATGGTTGAGGGGGACAACAACAATTTACTACATGTGTAACTGTTAGTTTTGTGATTTAGTTTTTGAAGAGCTTCATAAGTGCAGGTTCATCATGAAGGCATAGTTGCTTTAAGTTTTCCAATTATTTAGTTCAAGGCACAGTTGCTTTAAGTGCAGGTTCATCTCCGAATAATGAAAATAGCAGTCTCATTTGCTGTCGAAATAGAATTAGTGGAACTTTTCAGTCTCCTTTTATTTCATATTAAATTGTTGTGTTCATGGTAACATAGACTGTCTGGTTTGAACATTGTACAACTCGTGGAAGAGGTAATATTGTATGTATGTTTACCAGGTCTTTCTCAATAAGTTTGTTTGTGTGCCCCACTGCAGGTCTTGGGGTTGCTCGGTTGCTATACTAGCCTAGGGAATGCATGATGCAATAATTACCATGGGTAGACTGGAGTGGTGCCAAGTGCTATTGAAGCTTCCCATCTTCAGGTGCTTTTATGGTCATACTGACAATGCTACCGCGATATACATAAGGAACAATTTTCTCAACCATGTCTTTGTGCGATATCATGGGGTCTATCCAAGGAGTGGTTGTTACTGACAAGGAGTTCCAGAGCCAAGGCATGATTCTGCATTCAGTGTTTTGCAATTACTACCGTGCTACAAGCAATCACGAATGTACATGTCTCCTTTTTTATGTTTACGAGGGCAAACTTCTGGCTCAACCACTACATTTGTGATAATTGATGGATGGGCTATCACTATTACCTCTGTTGGCGATTCTCTCTGTATTTTCGATGCTCAGGGTGGGGATGTTTCTTTGCTTACTATGGATCACAAACTAGAAAAAAATGTTGAGGAGTGAGTATTAATTACTTTCTGATTTGTGTTGTTGTACTACTTTGCAAAACAGGCTCTAGAATACCATTTATGATGTAAGCGGCTAGAGCTCTGCCTTTCAATTAAGATTGAAAAGAACAGGATCCAGAATACCATACAATGCAAGCTTATTGAAGGAAATGTATCTGCACACTGAATAGGTCCTCACTGATTTTTTTCAGAATTATATCTACTGCAGATTTGCATATGTTGTGGTTTCACTACATGGAGGTGAGCCTCATTATTTGTCCCTGTATTGTGGTGATTAGTTTCCTCTCAAGTTAACTGAAATGGGATTTATAGTTTTTGATAACAAAGTGTTCAAACCATAAAATTTGTCCACCATCCTCAGGCAGAACATAGTCACATACAGGGGAACCAATGCGCCTGAAGAGACTTTTTGAAAGGAGGGTGTCACCCCAAAATTTCTGATTTTGGGTTGTGCATAGAAAACACTAATTAAAATAAATGTTTTGATATTTGGATAAAATTCCCCAAGTTTAGTTTAAGTTAGCGTCAAGTAGTTATAGGAGGAATGTGAATCTTTAAACTTTTCTGAACTAATTTGATGGGCTATTGCTTGATGTGATGTTTGCTTGTTGCTTCTTTGTGTGCTGTGAGTGAGCAAAGTCTTTAAAATACGTTTAGTAGGTCGATTTTCCTTCACCGATACGCCTTTATCTTTTTCTACAATCAAATTCCTTATTTCTCAGCTCATGTTTTCATTGGGAGCTTCCTAAAATCTTTTCTTTGTAACGCAAATCACTCCTTTCAGTTCCTCGTCCATCAATCAATCTCTACAAACTTCACAGGAATTTTTCCAGCTTTTTCTAGAATTTATTCCTACTTGTCTATGAGCATAATTTAATTTATAGATGCTCCAAATTATCTTATCATGAGCTCCAAATACTTTATTTGGGTTCCTCATGTTCCATAATGTCTCTAAGAATTTTCTCTGAATTTTCAGAGCTTTCGGAATATTTTCACGGCTTAAATAATAATTTTAGACTTTACTAGAATTCTTTTATCCACGAAATTAATTAATTTCAAAAATAATAAATCTCTCATTTTTTCTAACGCTCAAAGCCCATGTGCAATAATCCTAATAAATCATAAAGACACATGTCTTTATTTACTAATGGGCTTTAATGTTTATTTAGGCCCATTAGTGCAGGTGGATGGTGCAACGTCAATTAGTACCATATCGCTAGTTAACGTAGATGTGGGGAGCTTTTCTCCCTATAAATATGTACCAACCCCTTGGGCAAAGCACACCAAAACTACCGTAAGGAAAGCCCCTAATTTAGGAAATCCCTCGTGTAGTAAATTAGAATTTTCTCTCTTCCTATCATGTCACCGTCGGCTGACTCCAACGACTCTTCCAGCGAGTTCCCACCATCACAAGGTACCTCTCTTCGTTCTCTATATCTTAGCATCCTTGTTTGTATCAATACATCACCGTTTGACCGTTTCTCCATTGTATTTCTTTTTTCGTTGACGTTTTCTGACGAACTTCCATGGACGGAGCTTCTTCTTCGTGTTCTCCGGCCACCCCGTGACTATAGCCGACCACCGCCCTTCCCTCGGGCATGTGCCACCACCTAGGCCCTTGCTCTCGCGCCCAGCCCTGGCCCGGCCCCTTGTGCGCGTGTGCCTGCGCAGCCACGAGCAGCAGCCGCCTGCTGCTGTGCCGTCGCCTAGCCCGGCGCTGTGCCGCTGCCGGCCGGCCAGCAGGCCCCGCAGCCGAGTCCCTCCCTCCCCTAGCCGAGGCCTTCCACTCCAGGCGTGCTGTTCAGCAGGCAGCAGCAGTCAGCAGTTAACGTACAGGAAGAACGTGGATGGAGGTAGAAGATGATGATATTTATGAAATTGCCACTGGTACGACGTTTTAAGTGGTTTAAGTTGTGTTAGATTCGTGTCGCCAAGATCTACGCAGTAGAGTTATTAGTTTATATGTCACATGTTTATGAATTTATCTTATTAAAATATTAATTGTGTTATAATTAATTAATCACTGTTTAAGAACAATCGATTTAGGTTTTTGATTTCGATTCGATTGCGCGAGTTTCATCGCAATGTGTGATACGTGTTAGCAGCGATGTTTAACATATCTCACATCTTGGAAATTTATAAGTTAAAGAGTAATTTGATTAATGATTATTCAATAACTTTTTAATTAAAAGCAATTTAAGTTTTAATTCCGTTTTGCACCGTTTAAGTTGTGTTTGATTCGTGCTGACGTGATCTATATGTTAGTGGCAATGTTTTTCATGTCACATGTTTTTCCATATGTAGCTAAATATTGAAATGATTAAATATGCGTGCAAATAGTTTTATAATTAAGTATATATGTTTTATATCTCGGCAATTTATGTATAATATCAATATGATTAATTGTTGAAATTAATATGTTTCTAAAATATAATTTGCTTAGTTTAACATGTCATATACAATTCGACTAGGTGCTCTCACATGTCAACTTGTATTTGCAAGTTAAAATTGAGTTAGCATAAATGGTGTCGAGATATTTATAAATAAAATTTGATTAGTTAAACACGTTGCATATGTGATAAACTCATTTAGTTGCTTTCACATATACTTTATTTTGCAAAGATATAGCTTAACTTGATTAAATTATATGACATTGTTTATGAACAAAACATGGGTAGTTTCAACTTGGGCTTCAGATTAAATTATGTTTTAACTAATCCAAATTAATAACACCTTCACATGGTTTTTCTTAATTAAAATAAATCAAGCATTTAGGCTTTTCTTTTATAATATAGAACTCCGGTAGTCATTTCTTTTGCACCGTAGTTTCGTTATCGGTGTTTCTTGCATTTTCTCGACCATAGTATCTAGCTCTCTTTTAGTATGTTGTTTTCTCTCGTGTGGTGAATTGTTCTTAGTTGCTTTCATTTGTTGCTTGTATGTTTGCCCATGCGTGGTGCTTGCTATGAGTAGAACGAGAACCGTCTGTGAGCGCTGAAGATCATAAGGTGATAACCCGAAGCAAATTATGAGGAAGTTTGATCAAGTGTAAAAGGCAAGTATAGCATGGGATCTTCCTTGTTGTCCTATATACCGTTAATCATTTAATTCATATTGCATGTGTCTACCTTGACTACCACTAAGGATTTTCTAGTCTTTTGTACCTTGTGCCTTGATACCTATGGGGTATTGCATTGGGTAGTATGATGCTAGTGCTCAACTACAATCATGATCTTGTAACTTGACTAATGGTATATGCAATAAACACTAAAATATGCTTTTTAGCAACATGGAATAAGGGGGCTAGAGCATTGGACTATTTTTATGGTGCTCTAGATTCCTCTCCCTAAGGACTTATCTGTAAGCGAACATCCGGAACTTACAGTACAACTATGAGGGCTATATGGCTCTGGCTTTAGCTTAGTATGAGGACCTTTTCTAGCTTATTAGTGGTTACCTTTATTGGCGTAAGAATGGCTTGACGAATCAGGTATAGTGCGGCCTCTGTCCCCTTGAGTATAGGCTACGCGTCATTGTGCCATCGGGAAGGGGGCTCTACATCTGTTTGTTGAGTGAATCTAGTGGCCCTAACTTGTTAGATGAACCTTTGAAAGGTTTTATAGTGAACCCTGCCGATCTTCCTTGGAAGTGGGTCAAGAGATTAGCTACCTCGGGCGAAAGGGTAAATCATGACTCACAGTGAAACTATACAACCTCTGCAGAGTGTAAAACTAGTTTATCAGCCGTGCTCACGGTCACGAGTGGCCTTGGATCCTTACGGAATAGATGATGAACACTGATGATACTGATAATGAAGATGCTCACTATTGATTACTGTTTATGCTATTCATTATTCATGTTTACCTAATCATGTGTTTATATGGGCTTGTGAATAAACTTGTTGCCACCCAATTGGTAAAAGATGACTCATTAAATGCTAATCGCAGTTAAACCAGTGTCAGCCTTTTGAGCCTCATGAACCCCATGTTATATTTGTTGAGTACGATATGTACTTACGCTTGCTTTATTTTTTAATTATTTGGATAAAAATCCTGGATGGGTACCAGATTGCTAGAGTTTGGAGGAATTAGGCTTGTGATCAACCAGTCAGTTGTCCCTGAGGAATTAGAGACTTCACCCGAAGATTGGAGTTGTCTTTCCGTTGTTTGCTGTCTAAGGTTATATCCTTTATACTAAGTACGTTATATTTTGAGCATTGTGTTATGATATTACCCTTATTTGTAGCTATATGTGAGATTTGACTTCCTGGGCTCACATATGGTGTGTATCTAGTTTTGTTCTTAAAACCGGGTGCTATAGAGGGATGCATGTTGTTGTTCCTAGAACAAATTTTCTTTGTTAGTTCTCTCTTTCTTTGTACATTATATCATTTGCTTCCTTCTTAATGAATGTGCAGAATACCTTCCACAATTTGGTCAAAAGAGGTAATGGGATTTATATCTGGTGTAGGTTGAGACGATATCACTTTATGAAGCTTCAAGGTTTCTCCTTGGACTCTTGGAGATGGACGGTGCAGAGAGCAACATGGGAAGTTAGTACATGTATTTCTTATTTTTTTATAGTTGCATGCTTCTAGCAAATATTTTCCTATACAAGTACAGCTTATACTAATTCTGCTACTAACATTGTAGCCAAAGTTTGACTATATGGCATTGCCAGTGTGCTATCTTCGTTGTCTCAGAACAATGTCAATATTGTTGCCGTAACTCCACCTAGGAAGGCAATGCCCAATGATTGGGCATTTGGTACTGATCTTACAAACATTGACAATAAGTGGGGGTAAGTTGGATTCAATAATAGAGAACAAAACCAAGCTCATGTAGTGTGTTGGCAACATAAGTGATGACAATATCGACAGACATTGCTCTTTAACCATTTTTTTGTATTAAATTTTTTGATCTGATATATTATGCCCTTGCAGCTCCACCTTGCAGATCGATTTTTCTTTTCTACAGGTAATATGTTTGATGAAATTTCCCTGAATCTTTTTGTTATCATTGTCTACATGTAATACTGACTACTAAGCTCAACGGGTGAAGCGAAAGCTGTGGTTCTGTGGTAGTATCTATTTAGTGATTTGATTTATTTGAGGTATAGTGATAGAATGTTGATTGGCCTCGCGATGTTAGCCAATGACTACTTGTGTCATCATAAATCTTTTTATGCCTTTGCTCGATGGTCAATGGTAGAGTATGCACCGCTATTACCATGTGGAATATTCCACTGGCACGTGTCAAACACTTTCTAACGTAATTTGGTTGCCATCCGTCGGGGTTCCTTCTTTTATGGCATAATATGAATCACGAAACAATATTGAGTATCAATACAATAGCATTGTGCTAGCAGCTGTCCATTACCTATCAATGCAAAAGTTACTTTAAGTTGGTGATAAGAGAGTTAAGAGTACGATAAAATTGTTGTATAACTTTACTTTGCACCAAAATATGGACTACAATTTGAATTATCGTGACATTATCTTTTACCCGTTGCATTGCACGGACATGATCCTACTCTGTGAGCTACTGCATTATTTGTTCCCGTTGGCCGTTGCAATGCACGGAATGTAGAGTTGGTGAGCATGCGACGCTGCGCTCTTCAAGACTGCTAATATCATAAACTTTGCTTTTTTGGATTAAATATCACTTTAATGTCAGTATTTAATTTTACAGTATTGTTATCTTATCGTTGTTGATGAAATATGGTCGGCAGTCTACCTAGGGGTATGCCCAAGGTAGTAGATTATTGGCAGACAGGTGCGCAAGCTACGAACGAGATGGTGACGCAAGACAGACACAGGGTTTTATCCAGGTTCGGCCGCCGTGAAGGCGTAATACATACGTCCTGCGTCTGATTGTATTGCTGTATGTCAATGAGATGATTTTTGAGGGGGTCCCCTGCCCACCTTATATAGTCTAGGGGGTAGGGTTACAGATCTGGAAACTAATCATAACCAGTTACAATTGCCATAGGTGGCCGGATAAGGATTCCTATTCTAACCGACCAAGATCTTGCTTGATCTCCAAGTCTGCCTTGATTCCTTGCACGGGACTCCGAGCAGATCGGCTGGGCCGCGCATCATCTTCTAGTGGGCCAGACCCCCCTGGTCTAGGCCGGCCCAATCCTAGCCGTAAGGGTATAGGGGTTAATACCCCCACAGCTAGTCCCCGAGCACCATGTATTATGTTGCGACACATCATTTGATCTCCTTCGGCTAATGCGGTCTGTCTTCATGTCATCTCCAACTGGTTGAAACATTGACCAAGCAAATGTGCCAGTATTCCAGTCAGCACAGAGAGCAGTAGACCACGATTATAGCCAAAGATTCCGGTTGTCCGAAGAATGCATGGTTCTCTAAAGAAAAAAGAAAAAGATTTCTTTCCTGATCAAGTGTGCCCACTTGTATTTCTGATAAGAAATTTAAGTGACCCTTGTGCAGTAGTAGTTATGGCCGACAGTCAGAGCGTAGGGGTTGATAAAATAAGCACGTTCACCGCAAGGTGAAGTGTGCCCACTTAGTCCCCGAGCCTGGTAGTAGGTGATGTAGGCACGTGGTGCCAGGGTCTAAAAAGAATTCCTAGTTAAGTTGAGAATCCAATCGTCGTATAGGCGATACGAGCTGCACCGGTAGGTGCATCATACCGATGTAGTCCCCGAGCTTGCTGGAAGGTGAGGTGTCAGCCTTGTAGCAAGGTCTAAGTGAGAAAAAAAAGATGCCTCTCAACTGTATGTGAGTACAAATCACATGTACCCGAGGAGAGCAGTCCCCGAGCAATGGTCGGAGAGTGGTCGGGGCAGTCCCCGAGCACAAAAGTAATCAGGACAGTCCCCGAGCATGAGGGTGGTCGAGATAGTCCCGAGCACGAGGGTGGTCGAAACAGTCCCCGAGCACGATGGTGGTCAGGACAGTCCCCGAGCACAAGGATAGTCGCGACAGTCCCCGAGCACGAGGGTGGTCGGGACAATCCCCAAGCACAAAAAGTGTGGCAAAAAACCATATGCCACTTTTACTATTATTTTATGTATTTATTTATTTATTTGCTCTGACAAGTCCGGTCTGACACGTCTGGTCAAAAAAGTAGACGGGTATAGCACGTCATACTACCTTTTTGTCTTGTCAAGCAAACAGTTGCGTGGCACCTGTCAGTAGGTGCGTCAGCGTGGGCCCTCCCACACTGGCAATGAAGAGGTGCATATATTGGCGTAGATCTCGAGGCTATGAAAACAACCGTCTATGGCGCATGCGCATGTCTCCCAAGAATCTTGGGCAGACGAAACGGCATAACTCTTGGGTTAAATATGGTATATGATAGGCCAGTTACTATTTACTGAACCCCATTGCCATTCGCAACCGCAGCTTTCATTTTCCTCTCGCCAACCAACCCTAACACACCCGAAATCGCCACCAATCAATCCACCGCTGCTTTGACTGCCACCTCTGCTAATCCCCCGCTGCAGTTGAAGATTAGAACACTCCCCGTTCAGCAGCAAGGCCAGAGTCAGAAGCGGAAAACAAAAGGAAATGGTGAAAAGTGATGCGCAGAAGAAAACATGGGTCATGGTGAAGGAATGGTGGAAGTCGAGAAGCAATGAGTAGACCATTGAAGACCTTGTCACCATGGGGGTACTCCACAACAAGGAACTCGCAGGATGGCATGCGCCGAAGGGCGAGAGGTACCCCGATCCACAACCAGGTGAGATCGTGGTGTTCGAGGATTTCTTTAAACGGGGATTTGGGGTTCCGATACATCCGTTTCTTCAGGGGCTCTGTCTTTACTATGAGATTGGGATTTACAATCTGCATCCCAACTCGATCCTCCTTGTCGCCACTTTCATTCATCTGTGCAAAGCGTATGGCGGCTTCCAGCCCCATTTCGATTTTTCCGCCATCTTTTCTGTCTGCGGAAGAAAGGAAGCGGTGGTTCGAAGATAGCCGGGGGTGTATACCTGAACCTCTATGACGGCATGAAAGCCCAGTACTTGCACTGCCCATGGAACATGTCACTCGACGACTGGTACAAAAAATGGTTCTACATCCACGAAGAGCCGAACACGATCACGCTGTGCGACGCGGGCTACATTCCGGAGAAGAAGACAAGCTAGTCGGAGAAGCCCGAGCATCTTGGACAGATCCCAGAAATATTTGGAATGATCCCATGGAAAAAACTAGATGGTCCGAGCGTAGTCGGGAGTTTCATCAGCCAACGGGTCCAGCCCTGCCAGAGGAGGGTACATCCTGGCTATGAGTATCAAGGGAGTGCAGACCCGACGAGGACAAGGCAGAGGGCGCTTGACAAAATCGAAGTCAAAGCTAGAATTGGAGAGCTATTTAACTTAGCCAATCCAAATTATGCCAAATTGAACGACATCGGGCATGCTTTCAAGCTTGCCCGACCTCCCCCAAAGGTAACTCGTCTTGCCGCGTACCCGTAGTCTTATATTGTGGTAGGGTAAGTGGAAACTTACTGTGTTCACTCCCTTTTGTTACCAAGGTTAATGGTCGGGATAGAGCGACAGTGTTTGTGTCGCCACCCCCTGGAGTAGAGTGGCCACAAGGAGCTAATCCCACCACCCAGACCAGCGTCGAGATCGAGGACGAGGACGTTGACTGGGCGGAGCTCGGAGCTAGAGAGGAGGCAGCAGCCAAAGCTGCTGGTAAGCAACCGGTTGCCCCCAAACAGTCGAAGAAGATATCAGTAACCACCCTGCTCACCAGTGGAGCGCTAAATATCAATGAGCCCGAGGAGGGCCCAGAGGAGAACCCGGCCAGCAAGCGTCGGCAGGCAATTTTTGCTTGGTCGGACGATGACGCAGAGGAGGGAGAAGATGCAGACACCTTTCAACTTGTCCCTCGAAAAAGGAGGAAACAACTTGTCAGGTACCACAAAAAGGGGTCCCCTAAGCAACAATAGAAAAGATCGCTTAGAACCCATCAAAATCGAAGCCAAGGAACAACTATTAGCTAACCACCAGACATGTCCGAGGTTTAGCTAATCTCTGCCTCGCTAGAGGCCTCGCGCGGAAGGCCTCGGACGGCCTACCAGTTTTCTGTCTCGCTCGAGGCCTCGCGTGAAAGGTCTCGGCCGAGGAACCAATTCTCCGTCTCGCCCAAGGCCCCACGCGTATAGCCCTAGACGAGACGCCGATTCTCCGCCTTGCTCAAGGCTGGCTCGGCAAAATAACCCCATCGCCTCCGCCTCGACCAACTTCTCAGACAAGACGTCACGTCCGACCAGCGCGGTTGACCGCTCCCGCGATATCAGCCGAACGATGGCTCGACACAGCGGCGTGGCCGACTGGACGCCAGTCACGTCGAAGCCACGCCATCTAGGACAGGACAGGGGTTACCGGGCACTGTGCTCGGTACTGTGCCCACGACCAGCGCCCATACTGCACTGTGCTACCTAACCCCTGCTCCAGAAACAATGCGGCGTGCGGAGTCAAGTCTGGGTTACTATAGCCTCGGAATTTGTGTACAGGACCAACTGCTCCCTCCACGCCTCGACAATCTACTTCAGGGTCTCGGCAACCTCGTGATTCACGCCTACTGAGCCCCCCCACAACGGCTCGGCCTCGGCACCAACTGAGCCTCGGCTCTTCATGTGATCAACATACAGTGACCAGCACGTCGCTCGCTAGGCCCTGCGTCCCGCCATCACTGGAGCTCCCACATCGCACAAGTTCGGATGTGACCGGCACGTCGCTCCAGCGCTTCAAGGGCAGGATCACTCCATCAACCATACCGCCATAATAATAGGCTATAGGGCTCGGATATGCCGCCTCTGTACGCACAGCGCTGCATAGCTAACACATGTATCACCCCTGTCCCCCCCTTCAACTATAAAAGGGAGGGGTTTGGGCCGTTTCAGGGAGGAGGGGGGAGGCTCACGGGTTCACGAGGTAGACGAATACACACTCGACTTTCTGTAACACGCACGCTTATCCGCCGCCTGAGATCAACATCTCAAGCAATCCACGCCGCTCCGCACAGAGACCTAGGACTAGTTCCCTCTCTCGCCCTGCTTGTCACCCCCTACTACGAGCATTTCAGTGCAAGGAATACAAGATCGATCTCTCAGACTGGACGTAGGGCACCCATTGCCCGAACCAGTATAAACCTTGTGTCTCTTTGCATCACCATCCGGGATTAGGGGCACGCAGCACGTTTTTACTAGTTGGCTGAGGGCCCGCCGATCCAAAACACCGACAGTTGGCGCGCCAGGTAGGGGTTCTGTGTGTCAGCTTCATCTCCCTAACAAGTTCCGGATGGCAGATCCTGTACGACCACTGCGCCTCGGCACGGTGATCTGGTCGGGAGCCTAGAGTTCATGTCTCTAGGATGTGAGTACGATATGGTACTTCTCACACCCCAAGCCCCACCGATGGATGATGACGTCACGCACCCATAGCCCAGGCGCAGGCGGCGCCCGGGCGGCCGCTCTCGTTGCGTTTGCCAGGCACGACACGAGCGGGGCCACCTTGACACCACGCGAACTCAGGGTGACCCGCCGCTCTCCACCGGTATCCCACGCCCAGCTGTTGGCACAAGGTCCCTAGTTGGGGACCTGTCTAGCCTGAGCTTGGGCATGGGAAGGACGCCGGTAGCGTGCGGTGGCGCCCCGTCATCAAGCTCTGTCCCGCCACCTCCTGAGGAGTCGACTTCGGTGGAGCGAAGCCTGGCGATGGCACCATCCCCGTACCCCTTCGGTTTGAGGAATGCCGCCGCCACCTATGTTGCCGCCTATGCTTCTGCTCACGCCGAGCCCTCAGGACGCCACCAATGCTTTACCCTTGACTTCGGCACCATGACTCCGACTCACACCCACGCTGAATCCTCGGAGGAGGACGAGGCGCGGGCCAAAGCGGACTTCTCTGGACTTCGCGACCCTGAGGCTATGCGTCGCTTCCTAGCCGCGAGCGACTATTGCTTCGGCTACTCCGACTCTGACGACGAAGGCACTTACGATCCCACTCGAGAATGCTTCCATGTCGGACTCGGAATGCCAAGCATGGGCGATGAGGATGAGGGGGTAGGCAACCGTTCCCCGCTTCACTAGGGAGCCGGCGATGCCACACCTTCACACGTTGTCCTACCGGTAGCGCAGAACGAGGGCCTTGCCCCCGGACAACTTCGACGCCCGGACCTGGAACAGCTCCGAGAGCTTTAGGCCAAGGTCGAACAGGACCGACTCCTCCTGCAGCAGCTCCGAGACACTCTCGAACAGGAGCCACGAGTTCACGATGATGGTAGAGGGGCCCGGCGGAGGGCCCGCGACGTCCACCACCGCATCAACGACGACGAAGGGGGTGAGCAACCCCCAATCTTCAATTGCGCTAGCCAGAACATCGTGGCAGCGGTGATGCTAGTCCGGGCGATGCCCGAACCCTCTACCACGGAGAGGCGACGGGTCCACGGCGAGCTCCGGGATCTCCTCGAGACCGCCGCGGTGCAGCAGGCCGAGAGTTCTGCCTCCCGACAGCGCGGAGGCGCTTCAGAACTTCCCACGGCACCACCTCAGTAGGATAGGGGGCCTCAGTTTGTCCTGAGCCTGCTCAGGTATCGACAGCCAACAGGTCCCCTCGGTCCGCGACCGCCTCGACAACCGATGCGAGGCGCAAGGGGACCATGATGTGGTCGGCCGACGACGGCGCCACGACGATGAGGGGCCCGCCTGGGGCTACCATCCGCACCGGGGTGGCTGCTACGACAGCGAGAAGGACCGCAGTCCTTTTCTTGAGCTGCCTGGCCCTCGAGTTTTTAGCAGAGCTATCCGCGTTGCTCATTTCCCGGCCCGGTTTTGGCAACCGGCCAACCTCACGAAGTACAGCGGTGAAACCAACCCCGAACTTTGGCTGGTCGATTACCGCCTGGCTTGTCAGCTGGGCGGCGTGGACGATGACCTGCTCATCATCCGCAATCTCCTGTTGTTCCTGTCAGACTCGGCATGAGCCTGGCTTGAACATCTCCCTCCCTCGCAGATCCACGACTGGCGCAACTTGGTAAGGGTATTCGTCAGGAATTTTTAGGGCACATACATGCGCCCTGGGAACTCTTGGGACCTCAAGAGTTGTCGCCAGGCACCGGATGAGTCTCTCCGAGACTTCATTCGGCGCTTCTCCAAGAAATGCATCGAGTTGCCAAGCGTCGGCGACTCAGAAATTGTCCAAGCCTTCCTCTCTGGTACCACCTGCCGAGACCTGGTCCGAGAGTTGGGGCGGAACGTGCCAACCTCGGTGGCCGCACTGCTCGACATCGCCGCCAACTTCGCCTCAGGCGAAGAGGCCGTTGGGGCCATCTTCCCCGACGACGACGCCAAGGGGAAGCGGAGGGACGAGACCCCTGGGGCCTCGACTCCCCACCTCCCCAAGAAAAAGAAGAAGGGTCGCCAGGGGAAGCAGGAAGTCCTCGAGGCCGGCCTAGTCACGGCTGCAGAGCGCAAAAACCCCCGAGGCCCCAGAGGCCCCGGGCTCTTCGACGACATGCTCAAGAAACCCTGCCCTTACCATCAGGGCCCGGTGAAGCATGCCCTTGAAGAATGCACCATGCTACGGCATTACTACGCCAAGCTCGGGCTCCTCGACGACGATGCCAAGAGGAGGGACGCCGGTGACAAGGACGACGATAAGGACGACGGATTCCCTAAGGTGCACAATGCCTTCATGATCTTCGGCGGGCCTTCGGCATGCCTCTCGGCATGAAAACAGAAGAGGGAGTGCTAGGAGGTCTTCTCGGTGAAGGTGGCTACTCCCCGGTACCTCAACTAGTCTCGGGAGGCAATCACCTTTGACCGGGACGACCATCCCAATTATGTCCCGAACCCCGGGCAGTACCCACTTGTCGTCGACCCCATCATCAGCAATACCTGGCTCACTAAGGTATTGATGGACAGAGGCAGCGGCCTCAACATCCTCTATGCCAACACCCTGGAGCTTCTAGAGCTCGACCGGTCGCAGCTTCGGGGTGGTGCTGCGCCTTTCCATGGCATTGTGTCGGGGAAACGTACGCGGCCCTCGGGCGCATCGACTTGCCCATCTGCTTTGGTACTCCCTCCAACTATCATAAGGAGGTCCTCACCTTCGAGGTGGTTGGGTTCAAGGGAACCTACCACGCCATGTTGGGGCGGCCATGCTACGCCAAGTTCATGGCGGTCCCCAACTACACGTACCTCAAGCTCAAGATGCCGGGCCCCAACGGCGTCATCACTGTCGAGTGCATGTACGAGCATGCATACGACTACGATGTCGAGTGCATCGAGTACGCCGAGGCTATCGTAGAGCTCGATCAATGCTAGAGTCCCCGAGACCCTTGCACGATGTCAGGCCCAGCGAGCAGCAGGTGCCGCGTGCCCCGACCAGCCAATAGTGTAGGCTATAGCTATAGAAGAAGATGTAGTTGGGTTATTGTAAACTTGGACCTTTTTCGGCAAGCTTGTAATAACGTAACTGTATATCAACATAAGCTTGTTTGTTTGGTAGAAAATGTGTTTAAGCTCGGATATCGTGTTGATGTAACTAAGTTAGAACGTGTTGGTGTTCTGTTTAGTTGTACCAGTTTAGTCGACACGTCATCCTAAAAGGTTTGTATGGCCCTGGTTTGTCTTGCGGTCAGGGTGTGGGGTGCGTAGCTTGTGCACACGTAGAAACACACAAGTCAAACCAGAGAGCACCTGCCGATCACCCATAGCGTAGAGAGCGGATCCCATGCACGTGTTGGGAGGAACCGGAGACAGGGCCTGCTCCGAGAACCTGAGAAGGAATGGTGGTCGGTAAAGTTAGAATAACAATAGACTTCGAAGTGACACATTAGAGTGATCGGAGAAATCATAATAGCTTTATTGAAATAAATCAAAAGTACAAGAGGGGTACATATCTTAGTAGCTAAGCATAGAAACGCCTAAGCTTGTCGATGTGCCAGGAATTGGGTACGTCTGTGTCGTCTAGGCGAGCTAACCTGTAAGATGTAGGGCGTGTAACCTCCTTGATCATGAAGGGTCCTTCCCATGGGGTTGCGAGTTTGTGGACACCAGCCTGATTCGTCTTCCACTTCAGGACCAGGTCCCCGACCCCGAAGAACCGCTCCTTGACGTTCTTGTTGTAGTACCTGCGCAAAACAACAAGGTATTTGGCTGTACGTACGCAAGAATCGAGCCGCTTCTCTTCTGCACTATTCACTTCTAGCTCCCGCACTTCATTGGCCTTGTCTTCGTCGAAGTTCTCTACCCGTGCTGATCTAAAGGCTATATCTGCTGGGAGCACTGCCTCAGTGCCATAAACCATAAAGTACGGTGATACACTGGTATTGCGACTGGGCTGGGTTCTGAGACCCCAGACCACGGCTGGTAAGTCTTTGAGCCATCTTCCAGGAGCTTGGTCATTCTCTCTATACATCCTCTTCTTAAGTGCGTCCAGGATCATACCATTTGCCCGCTCGACCTGTCCATTAACTCTAGGGTGTGCCACCGAGACGTATTTTACTACTATGCTCCTTTCATTGCAGAAGTCCCAAAAAAGCGTTCTCGGTGAACTGAGTACCTAGATCAGTGATGATGCTGTTGGGTATGCAGAAGCGGTGGATGACTTGGTTGAGGAACGCAATAGCCTTTTCTGAAGATGCCTTGACCAGGGGCATGTACTCTATCCACTTGGAGAATTTGTCGATCAACACAAAGACGCATGTAAATTTTCTAGGGGCCGGTTTGAAAGGCCCGATCATATCCAGTCCCCAGCATGCGAAGGGCCAAGAGGCTGGTATAGTCTGAATCTCGTGTGCTGGTACATGGATTCTCTTGGCAAAAAACTGACAACCTTCACAATAGCGGACTAGCTTCTCTGCATCGGCTACGGCTGACGGCCAATAGAACCCTGCTTGGAAAGCCTTGCCGACTAGCGTTCTCGAGGCCGCATGGTTGCTGCAGGAGCCAGAGTGGATTTTGTCTAGGAGATGCTCACCATCCTCCTGGGTTATACACTTCATCAAGATTTCCTCCTTCGCGTTCTTGCGCCACAATTTGCCATCGACGAGCAGATACTGCTTACTACGACGCATCAGGTGTTTGTTTTCTGTCTGATCAGTGTAACCGCTACCATCTATCATGTACTTGATGAAAGGTACTCTCCAATCGGGCTTCTTAGTGGTCGGAGGGGTTTGGTGGTGTTCGACGCTGGAACCGTAGCCACCAATGGCTGGTCTGGAGGCTTGTTGACCACGGGATCTTCTTCTTTGATGGAGGGCGTGAGCAGGTCTTGAACAAATACGCCATGTGGGACTTTGGCTCGAGATGATCCTAACTTTGACAGCGCATCTGCTGCTTGAGTTTTGTCCCGGACCACATGTGTGTACTCGATGTCATAGAACTTGCCTTCCAGCTTTCTGATAGCTTTGCAGTATGCGTCCATCTTTTTGCTGGTCGTATCCTAGTCCTTGTTGAGTTGGTTGATGACCAGAGCCGAATCTCCGTAAACATAGAGACGCTTGACACCGAGCTCGACCGCAATGCGCAAACCGTGTAGGCATGCTTCGTATTCGGCGGCGTTATTAGACGCCGGGAAATAAATCCTGAGGACATATCGGAGCTGCTCCCTAGATGGTGATACGAAAAGGACTCCTGCTCCTGCACCATCGATGTTGAGAGAGCCGTCGAAGTACATCTTCCAATATTCAGTGGGCCCCTGAGAGGCAGGTGTGCTTAAGTCTGTCCACTCGATGATGAAATCGACAAGTGCTTGAGACTTGATTGTAGTACGGCTTGCAAATTCCAAGGAGAAAGGGCATAGCTCCATTGCCCATTTGATGATGCGCCCGTTTGCATCCTTGTTGCGAATGATGTCTCCCAGAGGGTACTCGGTCATGACCACCACACGATATCCGTCGAAGTAGTGTTTCAACTTTCAGGATGTAATTAGTATGGCGTAGATCAGTTTCTGAATCTGTGGGTACCTGGTCTTGGATTCATTGAGCACCTCACTGACAAAATAAATTGGTCGTTGTACCTTGTAGACGTGATCGGGCTCCTCGTGCTCGACCACCATGGTAGTGGAGACCACTCGATTAGTTGCTGCAATGTAAAGTAGGAGGGTTTCGTCTTCTCTAGGAGCAGTGAGGACCGGAGGTGATGTAAGGAATTGTTTCAGCTGTGTAAAGGCAATGTCTGCTTCTTCCGACCACTCAAACTTCTCGGATGCTTTGAGCAGCTAGAAAAACGGTAGTCCTTTTTCACCTAATCTGGATATGAAACGACTGAGGCAGCCATGCATCTGGTAAGCTTCTGAACATCCTTTACCTTTTTGGGCGGCTTCATGTCCAAGACAACTTTTACTTTCTCTGGGTTAGGGCATATGCCATCGTGACTGACGACGTTGCCGAGCAGTATACCAGATGGAACACCAAAGATGCACTTCTTTGGGTTTAATTTCCATTGGAATGTGTTAAGGGCTGCAAAGGTACGTTCTAGGTTGTTGACAAGGGTGTATGCTTCCTTGGTTTTAACAACTACATCATCAACATAAGCCTCAACGAGGTCGTCTTTTATCTCATCTTTGAGGCAGGCCTGTATGGCGCATTGGTAGGTAGCCCCAGTGTTCTTGAGCCCGAATGACATGGTCGTGTAGCAGTAGGCGCCGAAGGGCGTGATGAAGGATGTCTTGATCTGGTCGTCCTTTTTGAGAGCGATCTGGTGATAACCAGAGTAGCAATCGAGAAAGGAAAGCAGCTCGCAACTGGCAGTTGAATCTACGACCTTGTCTATGCGAGGTAAGCCGAAGGGGTCTTTAGGGCAGTGTTTGTTGAGATCAGTGTAATCAACGCACATTCTCCATTCCTTATTCTTTTTGCGTACAAGAACCGGGTTGGCTAACCACTCTGGATGATACACTTCTTTGATAAATCCAGCTGAAAAAAGCCATGTAACTTCTACCCTAATAGCCTCCTTTTTGTCGTGAGCGAACCGTCGTAGCTTCTGCTTGATGGGTTTGGCCTTGTCATCGACATTTAAGGAGTGCTCGATCAAGTTCCGAGGTACACCGGGCATGTCAGCGGGTTTCCATGCGAACACACTCACGTTGCTTCTCAAGAACCTGACGAGCGCGTCTTCCTATTTAGGATCCAGGTGGCCCCGATAAGGGCCATTTGCTAGGATCACCGTCGACCAGCTGGATCTCTTTGTGCTCTTTGGACTTGATGTTCTTGCGTGGGGCCTCGAGCTCTAGGATCTCTAGGTGATCGGCTAGGGTCTTCTTGGCATCAAGTGTGGTCTCGACCATGCGAATAGAGAGGTCGTGAGCCTCTGCTATTTTGAAGCTGTCATCCTCGTAGGTGTAAGCTGCATATACGTTGCCCCTGAGAGTTAGAACCCCCTTCTCAGTAGGCATCTTGAGCACCAAATACCTATAGTAGGTATGGCCATGAACTTGGTGAGCGCTGGTCGGGCCAAGGATGCATGGTAGGTGCCTTCGAAGTTGGCGACCACGAAGTTGACGTAGTCGGTGCGGAAGTGGTCTAGGGTACCAAATTTGCACAGGTATACGCGTGATCTGCCCGAGAGGTGTGGAGCTCTGTCGGGGAGAACACCCCAGAACTGTGCCTCGTATGGCTTGAGATCAGCCTGGGTTATCTTCAGGGCTGGCAAACTGTTCTTGAACAGTATATCGATGGAACTGCCGCCGTCAATCAGCACTCTATCGAACTGAACCTTGTTGATACAAGGATCGAGAACCAGAGGAAAATGCCCTGGCTCAGGTATTGCAGCCCATTGGTCCTTTCTGCTGAAGGAGATATCGCGGTGAGACCAAGGAGGGAGCCGCGGATCGGCGATGAGGTTGTCGGCATTGGCCACGTTCAAGCAAGCGCGGGCGAGCAGCTTGCTCTCGTTTGGTCTCGATGGACACTCTGCCCCCAATGATGGTGTGGACGGTCGGTTGGCTTGACGTACTTGTGACGGGGATCTACGTCTTCATCATCGTTGTCCTCGTTACGCTGCCCCTGCGTCGTTAGGCTTGTCGGATTTATCCGGAGCCTGTTGGCGCGTGTAGATGGATTTGAGAACACGACAATTCTCCATGGTATGGTTTGACTTGGGATGGAGCTGGCAGGGTCCTTTCAATGCTTTGGCGTAGTCTTCTTCGTAGTTGCGACGTCTTCATTGCCTTTTCTTCGTCGAAGTTCTCTACCCGTGCTGATCTAAAGGCTATATCTGCTGGGAGCACTGCCTCAGTGCCATAAACCATAAAGTACGGTGATACACTGGTATTGCGACTGGGCTGGGTTCTGAGACCCCCAGACCACGGCTGGTAAGTCTTTGAGCCATCTTCCAGGAGCTTGGGTCATTCTCTCTATACATCCTCTTCTTAAGTGCGTCCAGGATCATACCATTTGCCCGCTCGACCTGTCCATTAACTCTAGGGTGTGCCACCGAGACGTATTTTACTACTATGCTCCTTTCATTGCAGAAGTCCCAAAAAAGCGTTCTCGGTGAACTGAGTACCTAGATCAGTGATGATGCTGTTGGGTATGCAGAAGCGGTGGATGACTTGGTTGAGGAACGCAATAGCCTTTCTGAAGATGCCTTGACCAGGGGCATGTACTCTATCCACTTGGAGAATTTGTCGATCAACACAAAGACGCATGTAAATTTTCTAGGGGCCGGTTTGAAAGGCCCGATCATATCCAGTCCCCAGCATGCGAAGGGCCAAGAGGCTGGTATAGTCTGAATCTCGTGTGCTGGTACATGGATTCTCTTGGCAAAAAACTGACAACCTTCACAATAGCGGACTAGCTTCTCTGCATCGGCTACGGCTGACGGCCAATAGAACCCTGCTTGGAAAGCCTTGCCGACTAGCGTTCTCGAGGCCGCATGGTTGCTGCAGGAGCCAGAGTGGATTTTGTCTAGGAGATGCTCACCATCCTCCTGGGTTATACACTTCATCAAGATTTCCTCCTTCGCGTTCTTGCGCCACAATTTGCCATCGACGAGCAGATACTGCTTACTACGACGCATCAGGTGTTTGTTTTCTGTCTGATCAGTGTAACCGCTACCATCTATCATGTACTTGATGAAAGGTACTCTCCAATCGGGCTTCTTAGTGGTCGGAGGGGTTTGGTGGTGTTCGACGCTGGAACCGTAGCCACCAATGGCTGGTCTGGAGGCTTGTTGACCACGGGATCTTCTTCTTTGATGGAGGGCGTGAGCAGGTCTTGAACAAATACGCCATGTGGGACTTTGGCTCGAGATGATCCTAACTTTGACAGCGCATCTGCTGCTTGAGTTTTGTCCCGGACCACATGTGTGTACTCGATGTCATAGAACTTGCCTTCCAGCTTTCTGATAGCTTTGCAGTATGCGTCCATCTTTTTGCTGGTCGTATCCTAGTCCTTGTTGAGTTGGTTGATGACCAGAGCCGAATCTCCGTAAACATAGAGACGCTTGACACCGAGCTCGACCGCAATGCGCAAACCGTGTAGGCATGCTTCGTATTCGGCGGCGTTATTAGACGCCGGGAAATAAATCCTGAGGACATATCGGAGCTGCTCCCTAGATGGTGATACGAAAAGGACTCCTGCTCCTGCACCATCGATGTTGAGAGAGCCGTCGAAGTACATCTTCCAATATTCAGTGGGCCCCTGAGAGGCAGGTGTGCTTAAGTCTGTCCACTCGATGATGAAATCGACAAGTGCTTGAGACTTGATTGTAGTACGGCTTGCAAATTCCAAGGAGAAAGGGCATAGCTCCATTGCCCATTTGATGATGCGCCCGTTTGCATCCTTGTTGCGAATGATGTCTCCCAGAGGGTACTCGGTCATGACCACCACACGATATCCGTCGAAGTAGTGTTTCAACTTTCAGGATGTAATTAGTATGGCGTAGATCAGTTTCTGAATCTGTGGGTACCTGGTCTTGGATTCATTGAGCACCTCACTGACAAAATAAATTGGTCGTTGTACCTTGTAGACGTGATCGGGCTCCTCGTGCTCGACCACCATGGTAGTGGAGACCACTCGATTAGTTGCTGCAATGTAAAGTAGGAGGGTTTCGTCTTCTCTAGGAGCAGTGAGGACCGGAGGTGATGTAAGGAATTGTTTCAGCTGTGTAAAGGCAATGTCTGCTTCTTCCGACCACTCAAACTTCTCGGATGCTTTGAGCAGCTAGAAAAACGGTAGTCCTTTTTCACCTAATCTGGATATGAAACGACTGAGGCAGCCATGCATCTGGTAAGCTTCTGAACATCCTTTACCTTTTTGGGCGGCTTCATGTCCAAGACAACTTTTACTTTCTCTGGGTTAGGGCATATGCCATCGTGACTGACGACGTTGCCGAGCAGTATACCAGATGGAACACCAAAGATGCACTTCTTTGGGTTTAATTTCCATTGGAATGTGTTAAGGGCTGCAAAGGTACGTTCTAGGTTGTTGACAAGGGTGTATGCTTCCTTGGTTTTAACAACTACATCATCAACATAAGCCTCAACGAGGTCGTCTTTTATCTCATCTTTGAGGCAGGCCTGTATGGCGCATTGGTAGGTAGCCCCAGTGTTCTTGAGCCCGAATGACATGGTCGTGTAGCAGTAGGCGCCGAAGGGCGTGATGAAGGATGTCTTGATCTGGTCGTCCTTTTTGAGAGCGATCTGGTGATAACCAGAGTAGCAATCGAGAAAGGAAAGCAGCTCGCAACTGGCAGTTGAATCTACGACCTTGTCTATGCGAGGTAAGCCGAAGGGGTCTTTAGGGCAGTGTTTGTTGAGATCAGTGTAATCAACGCACATTCTCCATTCCTTATTCTTTTTGCGTACAAGAACCGGGTTGGCTAACCACTCTGGATGATACACTTCTTTGATAAATCCAGCTGAAAAAAGCCATGTAACTTCTACCCTAATAGCCTCCTTTTTGTCGTGAGCGAACCGTCGTAGCTTCTGCTTGATGGGTTTGGCCTTGTCATCGACATTTAAGGAGTGCTCGATCAAGTTCCGAGGTACACCGGGCATGTCAGCGGGTTTCCATGCGAACACACTCACGTTGCTTCTCAAGAACCTGACGAGCGCGTCTTCCTATTTAGGATCCAGGTTGGCCCCGATAAGGGCCATTTTGCTAGGATCACCGTCGACCAGCTGGATCTCTTTGTGCTCTTTGGACTTGATGTTCTTGCGTGGGGCCTCGAGCTCTAGGATCTCTAGGTGATCGGCTAGGGTCTTCTTGGCATCAAGTGTGGTCTCGACCATGCGAATAGAGAGGTCGTGAGCCTCTGCTATTTTGAAGCTGTCATCCTCGTAGGTGTAAGCTGCATATACGTTGCCCCTGAGAGTTAGAACCCCCTTCTCAGTAGGCATCTTGAGCACCAAATACCTATAGTGAGGTATGGCCATGAACTTGGTGAGCGCTGGTCGGCCAAGGATAGCATGGTAGGTGCCTTCGAAGTTGGCGACCACGAAGTTGACGTAGTCGGTGCGGAAGTGGTCTAGGGTACCAAATTGCACAGGTAGCGTGATCTGCCTGAGAGGTGTGGAGCTCTGTCTGGGGAGAACACCCCAGAACTGTGCCTCGTATGGCTTGAGATCAGCCAGGGTTATCTTCAGGGCTGGCAAACTGTTCTTGAACAGTATATCGATGGAACTGCCGCCGTCAATCAGCACTCTATCGAACTGAACCTTGTTGATACAAGGATCGAGAACCAGAGGAAAACGCCTTGGCTCAGGTATTGTAGCCCATTGGTCCTTTCTGCTGAAGGAGATCTCGCGGTGAGACCAAGGAGGGAGCCGCGGATCGGCGATGAGGTTGTCGGGATTGGCCACGTTCAAGCAAGCGCGGGCGAGCAGCTTACGCTCTCGTTTGGTCTCGAAGGACACTCTGCCCCCAATGATGGTGTGGATGCGGTCGGTTGGCTTGACGTACTTGTGACGGGGATCTACGTCCTCATCATCATTGTCCTCGTTACGCTGCTCCCCTGCGTCGTTAGGCTTGTCGGATTTATTCGGAGCCTTTTGGCACATGTAGATGGATTTGAGAACACGACAATTCTCCATGGTATGGTTTGACTAGGGATGGAGCTGGCAGGGTCCTTTCAATGCTTTGGCGTAGTCTTCTTCGTAGTTGCGACGTCCGCCACCTTTTTTAACGATGTTGACTTCACCGTCATCTTCCCGAGCACGCTTGCCCCTGTAATCGTCACGGCGATTACGTCGCTGATTACGCTGGTCGTGGTGGTCGCGAAAATCGTTGCACTGGTTGCGGCGATCAAAATTGTCGTTCCGACCATGGTTGCCGCGGTGGTCGTCGCGGTGTGGGGGTGGTCGGAGCGTGGAACCCTTGCTGCTTCTTCGATGATTATCTTTTTAGCATCATCGGCGTCCGCATATTTTTTTAGTAGTAGCTAGGAGCGCCGTGACCGATTCAGGTCTTTTGCGGAGGAGCTTGTCCCTTAGGGCATCGTGGAAGCGGAGACCAGTGATGAAAGACTCGATTGCCTCGTTGTAGGAGATTGATGGGACCTTGATGCGCATCTCCAAGAAGCGTCGGACGTATTCGCGCAGTGGCTCATCTTTGCGATCTCGAATCCGCTGCAGATCATATTTGTTGCCGGGTTGTTCGCAAGTAGCAATGAAGTTATCGATGAATGCTTGCTTGAGCTCTTGCCAAGAATCAAAGTAGTTTGCCGGCAAGCTGACCAGCCATTGGTGGCCTGCATGGCCGACGGCGACTGGGAAGTAATTAGACATGACGTGCTCATCAGCCATGGCTGATCTACATACGGTTTCGTAGAGCATGACCCATAACTCGAGGTTCTCCTTGCCGTCGTACTTCTGGAGTTTTTCGAGCTTGAAGTTTTTTGGCCACACGACTTGGCGAAGGTGAGGAGTAAACTGCTTCAAACCCAGACGGCCGTGGGTAATATCATATTCCATACGGCGATAGCTTTCGTGGGATGCACGAGGCCACACGACTTGGCGAAGGTGACGAGTAAACTGCTTCAAACCCAGAGGGCCGTGGGTAGTATCATATTCCATACGGCGATAGCTTTCGTGGGATGCACGATCGTTGGCTCTTTGATTAATGCGATCGCGCAGATCGCATTCTCCGAGGTAATGGCGGAGATCATTATTGCCATCACGGCGATCCCGATTGCCACCCTGGTTGACCCCGCGACCGCGGTTATCACGGCGATTGTCGCGGTTGTCTCGGCGGTTGTCATCCCGATAGTCGCGGTGGTTGTCGTCCCAACCACCATTATGACCACCGTTTCCGCCTTGATGGTTGTCTGATGGGTCGTTGTTGCGTGAGCCACGTTGGTTGGGTGGCTGTGAGCGACTTAAGTACTGGCGGCTGTGGCTTGATTCGACTGAGACGGACGGAGCCCGGGCTTGGTTTGCAATCTCTGTGGTTTGGGCTATAGCAGCCGTCAGGTAAGCTTGTACATCATCACGAATTGCCTGGATTTCCGGGGTATTGGGTAGTCGTTGCATTGTCGCCATAGCAACAGCTACGTTGGCGCTTGGAGTCCTGAAGACCTGCTTTTTCCCTACCCTATCAAAGGCATTGTTGAGATCGCGTGGCTGGAACCTTATGCATCGTGCCTCCTCTTCTGCCTTGGCTTCAGCTTGTCTGCGATTAAACCGGTCAATATTGCGTGCTTCGCGTGCTAGCCTTTCTTGTTCTGTTTCGCCAACTGCCGGTGGCTCGTCATTACTAACGACATTGATCAAGTCTCCTCGCCTTGGTGGAAAGGATGGGAATCGTGGGAAACCCGGGGAGTGGTCTAGGATATCCAGATCGTATTCAACTTCTTCATTGTCACGATGCTGAAGCTCAGTGTGGACGGAGCCAATAGATGCGATGCTGTACGGGGAGCTTGAACCGCCCTCTTGAACTGTGTGGACCGATCCTTCTTGATACTCCTCAATCTGAACCATGTTGACGAAGTTGCGTGGCTTTGGCCGAGGTCGATGTATAAAACACAGATCCGAGCAGCGTTGTATATTGTACGCGTAGTTGGAAGCAGTGTTTCGCAGGCCGTAGGGCTGAGCCTGGTAATTCTCCATCAAGGCTTCGCACTCGAAGAGCCGGAGACCCGTTGCGGGGGCTGGTCGGCGACGAACGGAGCGCCCTTCAGGAGTAGACGTGACCACGAGATCCGTACCGAGTCGTGCAGGACGACTGGCCTGAGCTGGTTGGGTAGATCTGTTGTGGGTAGTGGTTACCTGCTCGGTAGGTTGATTTTGAATCAAATCTACCAGAGCTACGGTTTCAGCAAGCTTGGTGCCGACCCGATTGATGGAGTTGAGCATGTCGGTGTTGTCGATCTGGTTCCCTTTGTAGCGAGGAAGCGAACGACGGGTTGTCGGCGCGGCTGAAGACGATGCTGGTGTGGCCAGAGCCAGATCCAACGTGGTTGGAGCCGTAGCTAATGCTGGTGAAGCAGTGGTCGACGCAGATTGGATCCGCGCCTCCTCCATGGTCATGGCGATGAAGTTGTCGGAGCCAGTGGTCCAGGTGATCTGGCCGATGGTGAATGTGAGGCCGTTCGGCGTAGCCATGGAACCGGGGATGATGACCATCTTGTTCGTCTGAGGAGCAGTACGCACACCCCCTACCTGGCACGTCACTGTCGACGAAATATGGTCGGCAGTCTACCTAGGGGTATGCCCAAGGTAGTAGATTATCGGCCGACAGGTGCGCAAGCTACGAACGAGATGGTGACGCAAGACAGACATGAGGTTTTATTCAGGTTCAGCCGCCGTGAAGGCGTAATACCTACGTCCTGCGTCTGATTGTATTGCTGTATGTCAATGAGATGATTTTTGAGGGGGTCCCCTGCCCACCTTATATAGTCTGGGGGGCAGGGTTACAGATCTGGAAACTAATCCTAACCAGTTATAATTGCCATAGGTGGCCGGATAAGGATTCCTATTCCAACCGACCAGGATCTTGCTTGATCTCCGAGTCTGCCTTGATTCCTTGCGCGAGACTCCGAGCAGATCGGCTGGGCCGCACGTCGTCTTCTAGTGGGCCGGACCCCCTGGTCCGGGCCGGCCCAATCCTAGCCGTAAGGGTATAGCGGTTAATACCCCCACAATCGTACGATCTATGTGTTTTTAGTGCAAAAGTAGTTGTCCCGTAGCAACGCACGGGCACGCTATCTAGTCACGCTAATAAGATGATCTCATACCATAAGTAGGACTAACAAGAACTTAATTGGTCAGGCATGCACAAAAAACTTCTGAGCGGCCACAACCTGTTTCTTTCCTCCAAACACTGGCCCACTCCTCTCACATCCATCTCATCTCATACCATATTAGCAAGTAGGGGCAGAGCTTGGTTAAGACCAAGCTGGGCCATGGCCACCCCTGCTCAATGTAATCTCCATCGTCTAAACAATAATTTTTATATTGTTCATTTGTGTTTAATGCTCAATTATATAGATTGGCCCCCTCTAATCCTGGGGTCAAGCTCCGCCACTGGTATTAGGTTGCCACCATCACACTAATAAGATGGTCATTTTCATCCTCTTTCAACTAGTCTCTTACCATTGCTATCACGCTAATAGGATGATCTCGTACCATATTAGGTTGCCGCCACCACGCTAATAAGATGATCGGTTTCATCCTCCTTCAACAAGTCCCTTACCATTGCTTGGTGCTTTCAAGATCCAATCTAGACCACTCGTTACCCCCCTCCCTAGCTAGCTTGATAGCCCCAATCGTCCATCCCTTTGTTGCACCACAATTTTCTAATCAAATCAAGATCCACGTATATGGCTGCCCTCGTGAAGTGCTTTGCAATTAAGCATCATGTCTGGGCTTGAGCAACACCCTGTTCACTGTATAGGAGGAGCGCATTGGTTCAAATTATATATTCTGCAATCCTTGTACAAAAAATTATTTTAAAAACAATTACGGTTATGACACACGCTTGGTATCTCTGCAACTTTAATTTGACATCAGAGCGACGCCATATTGCCTTCGCCTCACACAGCCACGGCACCTGGGGCAGCGCAACTCTCCCCGACGTAGCGGAGCGTGTCCTCGAGCACGAAGTAGCCACGCACCTGTGGGGCGAGGATGAAGGACTGGGAGAAGGCGCGGGACTGGCCGCCGGGGGAGGTGACGATGGCGCGGCCCTTGACGAGGACGATGATGCCGCCGCCGGGCGTCGAGTGGGAGTCCACCGTGTGTCGACCTCCATCTTCACGGTCGACATGTCCATCTCCATGATCTTCTTGTTGATCGCCTGAGGAACCACACCAAACAAAAACAACGAACCAGGCCAACATTAGCTGCTGAATCTGATGATCACATATTCACATCACAGATCGATCTGGTACCGAAAATGTTGGATATAATATGGGTTTGGCCCATATAATATTTAATGAATCAAATAAAACTCTATGGTGCATAATATTAAGCGTTGTATGGTTTAATATCATACGGGATTTTAACTGAACGTTGACTCAGCTTATATGGTTGGAAATTATTCATCTAAATTGAGAAGCTGAGAAAAAAACAAAGGCGTGCCACGCACGCGCGCGCCGCCGCCGCCGCCGCTGGCCGGGCCGGCCTCGGCCCGGCCCGCGGCGTGGCAGGCGGGCGTGGCCAGTCTTTTGCCACTTAATCCACATAACAACGGGAGTTACTCCCCTTGATGGTGGAGACGAACTGATTGCGGCAGTTATTGTCTCTTCCGCTTTCGTCTCTTCATCTCCGTCTCTTAGGATTCTCCGCTGCCTCTCTTCTCCCGTCCATATATCCGAGTCCTCCGTCAGTCCAGATCAACTTCTTCTGCAACCACGCGCACGGAGTAGCTGGAGAGCAGGTGCCTCCGGAACCCTCGTCCGCCTGAGAACCCTGCATGGGGTGAGCGGCGATTAGGTTTTTGGGGAGCGATCCACGACTGCTCGTCCTCGTACATCTTCTTCCTGGTGATTGCCTGCGGAACATCAAGGCGGCGTCTTCTTTCTGGTGATCCGTTCGTGGGACTGCACTGCAAACATCGTCCTGCACCGACTGTGGTCCACGACTTCAAGCAACGCACTATGTCGACTAGTGCGAATGGAGTCTCCGATGCCCTCGGCATGGGACCCTCCGCTGGGTACACTCTAATCTCTGTGATTACTGTGCTCGCTGCTACTGTGTTCATCTGTATGTTATCACTGTATGCTGTAGTGTTCATTAGAGATATACACATGCACATATATGTCGTCACGAACTTGCTGATGTTACTTTTCTGGATTAAACTGATAATGAAAATGCCTAAATTTCTAACAATCCAAAACCTAATCATAGGCAATTTTCTATCAGTGGTTTTGCTGCTGCTTTAAAGCCAAATAATTTTGATGGCAAGAATTTCATGATATGGCGTGCCAAGATGGTATTGTGGTTGACTGTGATGAACTGCTATCATGCCGCACAGGGGAAGCCTGAACAGTTTACTCCTGAGGAGGAGCGAAAGTTCTTGGCTGCCAATAACCTGTTTCGAGGCGCCGTGATTAGTGCACTTCATCCCAAGTATGAGAAAAACTACATATCTTGCACATCAGGCAAAGAGTTATGGGATGCTCTTGAGGCAAAGTTTGGGGTTTCTGATGCTAGCAGTGAGCTGTACCTTATGGAGCAGCTGTATGACTACAAAATGGTTGAAAACCGTTCTGTGGTCGAACAGACTCATGAGATACAGGCGCTGGCAAAGGAATTAGAACATTTCCCATGTCTGTTGCTCGACAAGTTTGTGGCTAGCGGTATAATCGCTAAGTTGCCATATTCTTGGAGGGATTTTGCTACTTCTCTAAAACACAAGAGACAAGAGTTTAGCGTGGGTGAGAGCAAAAGACAACCGTGGAAAAAGAGTTGAGTCTTCCGCTACCAATATGGTGCAGAAGAAAAACTCATTTGCATCTCGTAACAAAAAGAAGAAGAACATGCAAGAGAACAATAATGCAAAGCCTAAGCAGACTGCACAGTTTAAGAAGAAAAATAACAAGAAAGGTGGAGGATGCTTTGTTTGCGGGAGTGATGAGCATTGGGCAAGTGCATGCCCAGACCGCAAATATAAGCAAGAAAAGAAATCAGCAAATATGGTAATTAGCGAGACTGGTGGAGGAACATCTGGGTATGGTAATTCTTTACCTTTTGTTCTTTCAATTTGTCTTTCACCTGAGTGGTGGATGGACAGTGGTGCTAATATTCATGTGTGTGCTGATGTTTCTTTGTTTATTTCCTATCAGGCCGGCAGGAGTGGAGCCTTGCTAATGGGAAATGGTTCGCATGCGCGTGTTCTTGGTGCTGGTACGGTCGTTCTGAAGTTTACTTCGGGAAAGACGATGCTATTAAAGAACGTGCAGCATATCTCCTCCATCAAGAAGAATCTTGTTAGTGCTTCTCAGATGTGTCGCGATGGCTTTAAAATTATACTTGAATCCAATAAATGTGTTGTGTCGAGACATGAAACATTTGTTGGAAAAGGTTATGATTGCGGAGGCTTGTTCCGCTTATCTTTGCTTGATGATGTGTGTAATAAAGTGGTGAACAATGTTAATGTTTTGGATGAGTCGAATATATGGCATTGACGACTTTGTCACATTAATTTTGGCTGTCTCACATGGCTTGTAAATCTGAATTTAATCCCGAAATTTAACTTAGTCAAAGATTCTAAGTGCCAGGTGTGTGTGTGCAATCAAAGCAACCGCGCAAGCCTCACAAGACTGCTGAGGCGAGGAACTTGGCACCATTAGAACTCGTTCATTCTAATTTATACGAAATGAATAGCGAATTGACTAAAGGCGGTAGACGATACTTCATGACATTTATAAATGATCGCACTAGATTTTGCTACGTGTATTTATTAAAAACAAAAGATGAAGCGTTGCATTATTTTAAAGTCTATAAAGCTGAGGTAGAAAATCAACTTGAGAAGAAAATCAAACGTTTGCGGTCCGATCGCGGGGGAGAATATTTCTCAAATGAATTTTCTGAGTTTTGCGCGGTGCATGGAATTATTTATGAGAGGATGCCACCATACTCACCACAGTTCAATGGGATTGTAGAGAGAAAGAACCGCACTCTAACCGATTTGGTTAATGCCATATTGGAGATTGCGAGACTATCTAAGGAATGGTGGGGTGAGGCTATATTGACAACATGTCATGTCCTAAATAGAGTGCCCACAAAGAACAAAGAAATTACACCATTCAAGGAATGAGAGAAGAAGAGATTAAATCTCTCTTACCCGCGAACTTGGGGTTGTTTAGCAAAGGTGAATGTGCCAATAAACAAAAAGCAAAAGCTTGGACCAAAGACTGTTGATGGTGTTTTTCTTGGTTATGCAATTCACAGCGTGGGTTATAGATTTTTAATAATAAACTCTAGTGTTCCTGATATGGCTGTTGATACAATCATGGAATCTAGAGATGCTACATTTTTTAGAATGAGTTTTCCATGAAAAATGCACCTAGCACAACTGGTCATGAATTTATAATTCCCCATGAGCATGAAACTTTTACTCCGGTAGAACAAATTGAGGAACCCTATGTGCAAAATCCTGAGGAGGATGACACTATAGTCACCAGGAAAAGCAAGAGACAGAGGACTGTAAAGTCTTTTGGTGATGACTATATTGTGTACCTTGTGGATGACGCACCAACGACCATTGAAGAGGCATATTCCTCTCCTGATACTGACTTATGGAAGAAAGCAGTACGGAGTGAGATGGATTCTGTTATGTCTAATGGAACTTGGGAAATAGTTGATCGTCCCTATGGGTGCAAGCCTATAGGTTGCAAATGGGTGTTCAAGAAAAAGCTTAGGCCTGATGGTACTATTGAGAGGTACAAAGTAAGGCTTGTGGCCAAGGGTTATACTCAAAAAGAAGGTGAGGATTTCTTTGATACTTATTCACCGGTTGCCTGATTGACCACAATTCGAATTTTGCTTTCCCTGGCAGCCTCTTATGGTCTTATCGTTCATCAAATGAACGTTAAGACAGCTTTCCTAAACGGAGAGTTGGAGGAGGAGATCTATATGGATCAATCGGATGGGTTTGTAGCAAATGGTCAACAAGGCAAGGTGTGTAAATTATTAAAGTCATTATATGGCCTAAAACAAGCTCCTAAGCAATGGCATGAGAAGTTTGACAGAACTTTAACATCTGCTGGCTTTGTTGTGAATGAAGCTGACAAATGTGTGTACTATCAGTATGGTAGGGGTGAAGGAGTCATTTTGTGCTTATATGTTGATGACATACTGATCTTTGGATCTAGCCTCAAAGTGATCGAGGAGGTGAAGGAATTTCTATCTAAAAATTTTGAGATGAAAGATTTAGGAGAGGCTGATGTTATTCTTAATATCAAGCTTCAAAGAGAAGGTGATGGTGGGGTAACTCTATGACAAACCCACTATATGGAAAAGGTGCTGCGTCGCTTTGGGTTCAGTGACCGTGCACCTGCTCCTACACCTTATGACCCTAGTGTGCTATTGAGGAAAAATCGAAGAATAGCAAGGGATCAGTTGAGATATTCCCAGATCATTGGCTCGCTCATGTATCTTGCTAGTGCAACAAGGCCTGACATCTCATTTGCTGTGTGCAAGCTGAGCCGGTTTGTGTCAAACCCGCGAGATGATCACTGGCGTGCTCTTGAGAGAGAGATGCGCTATCTGAAAGGCACCATGAGCTACGGTATTCGTTATACCAGACATCCAAAGGTGTTGGAAGGCTATTGTGATGCCAACTGGATCTCTGATGCAGATGAGCTTTATGCCACAAGTGGATATGTGTTTTCGCTTGGAGGTGACGCTGTTTCCTAGAAATCTTGCAAGCAGACTATCTTAACGAAGTCTACAATGAAAGCAGAACTCACAGCATTAGACACCGCTGGCTCTAAGGCTGAGTGGCTTCGTGATCTTCTTATGGATTTACTGGTTGTTGAAAAACCCATACCTGCTATTTCTATGAACTGTGATAACCAAACTGTAATTACAAAGGTTAATAGTTCTAAGGATAACATGAAGTCAACAAGGCACGTTAAGGGACGATTAAAATCTGTTAGAAAATTGAGAAACTCCGGAGTAATAGCGTTGGACTATGTTCATACGTCTAACAATCTGGCAGATCAGTTCACTAAGGGTCTATCACGCAATGTGATAGAAAGTGCATCGAGAGAGATGGGTTTAAGACCCACTTGAAATTTACTATAGTGGCAACCTGTTCTATGTGATCGGAGATCCCGTGAAGTAAAATGGTGAAACAAGCTAGTAGTAAATTGTGAGGAAAGATCCTTAGTAAGACTTATTTCTGATGCACGTCTTTCCTATCTGTAAGGCAGGTTGGTCTTACCTTAATGTGTTCAAGTGGTTTGCTAAAGCAAAGATATTGTCCTACAGAACATCTTTTGAGGAGCACACCTATATGAGTCAGGCTGCTAGTCACAGTCTATGAGATTTGAGTGATCTCTAAATACTCATGAAAGGCACTGGAGTATGACTTATATGCTTCAAATAGAGGGGATGCCTTTTGCAGCCAAGTATCAGCCAAGGACTTTAGTGACATTCACCTCACACAAAACTGTCAATTCAAGGCTTATTCCATTGTTCAGTTGTGACTGAGTGAAACTATTGTTCTAGATGGATGTTCAACTTAACAGTCTCCATCGAAACACTGGTATATAAAAGAAATGTGGTTCTGAGACTACTTTGTTATAAACCCTAGAGTTTGCTGGGATTGTTGGATATAATATGGGCTTGTTGGATATAATATGGGCTTGACCCATATAATATTTAATGAATCAAATAAAACTCTATGGTGCGTAACATTAAGCGTTGTATGCTTTAATATCATACGGGGTTTTGACTGAACGTTGACTCAGCTTATATGGTTGGAAATTATTCATCTAAATTGAGAAGCTGAGAAAAGGACATCTGTATGTTATCACTGCATGCTGTAGTGTTCATTAGAGATATACACATGCACATATATACCGTCACGAACCTGCTGATGTTACTTTTCTGGATTAAACTGATAATAAAAATGCCTAAATTTCTAACAGAAAACAAGGAACGCACCTCAATTGTGGTGACGGAGTCCATTCCGCCGCCGCCGACAGCGGAAGGGCGGGCAAGGCGGCTGTTGTCCCGGTAGAACCTGTAGACCATGTTCGGCAACGCGTGTAGTTAGTGGTAGTATTGCTGCACGAACGCGTTGCCAACCTGCCCGCACAAATTAACACAAGCGAGAGATCAAACTCACAGCTCCCGAACCACCATGTACATGAGAACCTAGCAATATATATCTCGGCCGGCCTGAGAAGAATACGAAGCTTCTTACCAAGTGTGCTGGGATCGGCGCTGTGGCAGCGGAGACGACGGTGCCCTTCGTCGGGGCCATTGGATAGATCGGGGGAAGGGAGAGGACGGGGTAACAGGAGGAGGGTGTGTAGATCTCCGGAGGCTGCGCGCTATCTATCTGTTACGTATATCAACTAGCAAAATATGCCGGTGCGTTGCACTGGGACGTATAATTTATTGTCCAGCACTACTTGTATTAATAGCAAACATGTCGTGCATCGTAAGAAGACGTACTATTGCGTGGTAACATAAAGGTATTAGCTATCTTTGTCTAGTTTAATTGGGCCAACCTTTATTGCAGTTAGATATCATGGCCTATATTAAATGGAGGTGCAATGAAGTATTAACCCCACATGAGAACTAGAGATTGACTCCACATATAAGGCCTGTAATATGTTTTTGACCAGAGGCTCAGTTGTATTGTTTTTTTCTAATAAGAACAGAAAAGGAACGAAACAAATAAATTCCACCCTTCCTTCCTCTTTATTAGATTTCTATTATATTTATATTTTTCTAAAAATAGATGGAGAGAAATTTTACCTGTTTAATATTAGGTATAGATATAGATATAGATAGAGATAGAGATAGAGAGATGATAGAGATTTATTTGTATTCGAATTAGGATTCATATGCAACTGAAGGGAGGGAAAAAAGAAAATTGTAACCGAAAACGTGGTGCTTGGGACAAAAAAAGAGGAAAAACGGAAGGTGGTAGTACCGACTCTGAAAGGTCTAGGATTTTGTTTGCGTAAAAAAAATTTAGTTCTTTAATAATAGAGAGAGGATAGAGAGGTCGAGAAAAAATTTATCTCTTTAATATTAGGTATATATATATAGATAGAGATAGTGAGAGGATAGAGATTTATTTATATTTGAATTAGGATTCATATGCAACTGAACGGAGGAAAAAAAAGAAAATTGTAACCGAAAAAGCGGTGCTTAGGACCAAAAAAAAAAGAGGAAAAATGGAAGGTGGTAGTACGGACTCTGAAAAATGGAAGGTGGTAGTACAGACTCTGAAAGGTCTAGGAAAAATTTAGTTCTTTAATAATAGAGAGAGGATATAGATTTATTTCTATTTGGATTAGGATTCGTACTCAGGATACTAAAGATTTTAAGGATAGGATTCCTAGTTATCTTTGTTCTCTCAATAAATCTTGTATAGTCATATACAAAATAGGAGAGACAATTTTCACTTTACGGAGTTAGTTAGAGGAGGGCCGGACGAAAAAATAGGTGGAGAGAAATTTTGCTTCTTTAATATTAATATATTAGGTATAGATTTGGATTAGGATTCGTACTCAGGATACTAAAGATTTTAAGGATAGGATTCCTAGTTATCTTTGTTCTCTCAATAAATCTTGTATAGTCATATACAAAATAGGAGAGACAATTTTCACTTTACGGAGTTAGTTAGAGGAGGGCCGGACGAAAAAATAGGTGGAGAGAAATTTTGCTTCTTTAATATTAATATATTAGGTATAGATTTGGATTAGGATTCGTACTCAGGATACTAAAGATTTTAAGGATAGGATTCCTAGTTATCTTTGTTCTCTCAATAAACCTTGTATAATCATATACAAAACAGGAGAGACAATTTTCACTTTACGGAGTTAGTTAGAGGAGGGCCGGACAAAAAAAATGGGTGGAGAGAAATGTTGCCTCTTTAATATTAGGTATATATATATTACGACTAAAAAACACGTTAGGTCATCTCTTTTGTATAGACTAGGAGCAAACATATCCCTATATAATCACATCATGCTTTCAATTCGTCTATGAATCGAACTCTGCTCTAACTCGTATAGGTACGGGAGGTGGTTTTGAATTGGACTATGCATCATGGTTGTACACTTAACTTGTAGGTATGTACACATGAGAGAGTGGTGGACCACGAAAACACTTCGTATTTCAATTTGTTTTGGAATCATAACCTTGCTTGGACACGCTACTCTAACTTATATAGGCATGGAACAGATTGAGTTCACCGGATCTCCAATGGATAGTTGTGAGCCATGAAGGAAAAAGAATATTTCTTTCTTTAATATTAGGATTTATATTTCTATTTTTGTTTCTATTTCTATTTCTATCTATTCTTCCTGTTATCTCTATTTATTCTTTTTTACACGAAGATAAAGTTTTGCCGCTATTTTTATTAGATGAGAGATACAAGAACAAGGGTACTAAAAACAAGAAGCGTAAATAGTTGGGCCACAACTAAGAGCATCTCCGATAGTCCAAACAAAATTGGTAAATCAATGATTTTTCAAGTGGCAAAAAAAGTTGCAAGTATTTTTGCTGGGTTCTCTCAACCATTTTCCAAAATCTCGCTCCAAAAAAATAGAAGCAAATTTTGCATCAGGAATCTCGGACTTTTCTAAATTATTATCTGGACCATTTTTATACTTAACTCTAGTTTGTGCTCAGCCAATTCCCTCTGGACTCCTAGCATGTTTGCTGGCTTCAACACAATGATATGTTTGTTGTCCCTGAGGAAATTGGTGAGTGCGTCTTCCTATGCTTGTGTGAGCTCGGCGCTGATAGTCGCTGTCTTGGAGGGATCGCACGTCAACAAGTCGACTGTCTTCAGCGGAGTCTTCTCGGAGCTTTCAAGGATCCCGACTTCTTGCTGAGAATCTCCATTTGTCTTCCTGCATCTGCTTGGAGAGCTCGACTACTTCGCCTGGCTAGACAGTTGGGCCTTAGCCGCAATCTGAACAGCCTCGGTGTCGCAGACGTAGGAGTTCTTCAGGTCGCCTCTATAGGAGAGTATGCCATTGGGACCCAACATCTTTAGCAGCAAGTACGGGTAGTGGGGGATCGCCATGGACTTGGCGAGGGCTTATCGCCCAAAGATGGCATGGTACGAGCAATCGAAGCCGGCTACCTCGAACTTGATGTACTTGGTTCTATAGTTCTTCTCTATATCGAACGTGACTGGCAGAGTAACTTTCCGGAGGGGCAGCACCGCCTTTCCGGTTACGATGCCATAGAAGGGAGCATCATTTGGTGTGAGGAGGTTGGTGATATCGAGGCCCATCTTCTTCAGCGTGCTGGCAAAGATGACGTTTAGCCTCGCGCCACCGTCGATGAGGACCTTAGTGAGTTGAACTCCTGCCACCATCGGGTCCAGAATCAGTGGGTAGCGCCCTGCATTGGAGAAGCTTGTCCACCGATCCTGCCTTGTGAACTGAATTGGAACCTCGGATCACAGCAGGTACGTTGGAGTTGCGGGTTCAACAGCCATGATCTCGCGGAGAGTAAGCTAGAACATTGTTACCCAGCTAGAACTCTCGTCCTTTGTCCCGCTTGTCATGGTCTTCATCATCATCCGCCTTGTCTTTACTCTTTTGCCTTGTCCGACTTCGGAGTAAAGCCGTGACCTCTGAGTTTCTGACAATCTTCGAAGTTTTAACAGGGTGAGCCTGAACAAATGAACTAATAAATAGTAATATCTAAGTGAGCTCTTTTACAATGGTTGGAAAAGTATCATTGGTACCTCCAAATACTTTCAGTTTTTTTCTATTTTTTAGCTAACTAATTGAGAAACATCATTTATTAATTATAATTTGTATTACAGAGGGTATTTTTGGTAAGTGAGGTTATGCCTTCACGTAACCCTCTCACGTGCTAACTCCGCGCGCTACTGCGGCGAGCTGTCGCACACCGCCAGAGGAGAAAGAGGGCCAGACCTCCAATACGATTGTCGTTACGGGTAGAGGATGTGGAGGTCGGGCCGCCGTCGAGATCCCACGCCGTGCCGGAGGAGGTGGAGGGCCAGGCTGCCGTCAGGTCTCCATGCCAGACCCTAGCACTTGCTAGCGCTTGGCCTCTGCTTCTCCATCACGTATGGTTCCTCTGCGGCCACGGTGCTGGGCTCCTGGCTGCCATGTCTCCCAAATACTGTTAGTCATGCCTTGTGTGTTCCTGAAAATCGAGAGACTGTTGCAGACCCATATATGTTTGAGAAGAGTCGCAAGCTCGATTGCTGCCGCCGTCCTATCAGCATTGCCTACTCGGAACCTTTCCTTACCTTTGCTGAGTGCCTGAGTGTATACTAGAAAGCTTCAAAGCTTGGAATCGGCCAATATTTGGACATCGGCATCCAAAGCTTGGAATTTTTTTTATACCACCCAGTAGGCAGCAGCAAGAGGTCAGCCAGCCATGGCGGCACATTAGCAGTTTAGCACAATGACTCGGCGTGCCTATCTAAATTACAAATTCAAATGCCTGCCTCATTCAAGCTTTTCCACGATTCAGAAATATCATCCGGACATGCAAAAGCATTTTGTTTCTGCGAGTGCAGTAATTACCGTTTACATTACTAATTACGAGCATAATAGCTTCCAACTGGAGTAACAAACAAAGGGGAAATTAAGCACAATGGCAAACATCGGATTCTGATTCAATGGTGTCTAAAGAATCATAATGCAGATAGATGGCACACATTAATTATTCAGGTACAGGAAGGCTGACAACACCTTAGTTTCACTCCAAATCCATAAGAATGAATGATACTGATCCATGCCCATGTCTGCGGTGACCACATTTGTTTTTGATGCCGCTTCAAGCCAATGGCGCTGGTGCTGGTGCTGGTGCTGGTGCTTGTGCCGGTGCTTCTATTTGTGGAGACTGGTTTGGTAACGCGGGGAAACCAAAGATGATTATTAAGGGCAAATGATGTAATAGCAGAGCAAGTGCTGAATAAGCCAATGCCCGGATTACCCCCTTCCTCGTACGTAAGGGTTTTAGGAGAAGAAGACGTGCCGAAATGAACTCCAATTGATTATATAGCAGTATGAGAAAAGTGATGAGAAATAAGTAAAGTGCAGTGCTCGGAGCCACCGGAGCTAGCACCACATACGCAGCAAGTGCAAAGGCTGCAGTCAGGCATGTAATCGAAGTAGATACGAAGCTGGCCGCAATGCGTAAGTTGGTTTTGCGGCTCAAAAGGTTGGACAAAGGGCTTCCAGACCGCATGAGTGAAACGGTAGCAATCGTGGAGAAAACGAAGGCCAATGCGTTGGACACGATGAATGCATCGAAAGCATACCTTCGAGCAAGTATCGGTGTGCCTCCGTTAGTGTGATCATCAGCTATGTAACCTCCGGGCACAGCAAAAGTTGCTCCAAATGTCACGGTTGCTATTAGAACTGAGCCAATACCCAGAGCTCCAGTCGACTCTTTCAGCACCTCCGATTCATCAAATGCTGCGTTTTCTCTGAGAGTTATGTTATCCTTGAAGTGATCCAGGCGACACACACCCATGACAGCACCAACGTGCATTAGTGTGAGGCGTATTTGTGCTTCAATACTCTGCAAAAGCAAAACAAAAAGAAGCTGAGCGGCCCAAATCTCAGTTGTTCACCCATGCTTCAGAATAAAAAATCAAAATGAGCGGATAAGCATGGATTACTTGAATATTGTAGAATTCTACTTTGGGAAGCTTATATAGGGCTATATCCAATGGAGTCTCCCTTTTTTTGTTCAGTAAATTCAAGTTTACTTGTGGGTTCCCCAGTAGAGAACAAAACATGCTAAAGCTCCCAGCCTCGAGAGCAAGGTGAAGTGCAGTATTCCCATCATTGTCTACCATATTCATAATCCATGACAGTGATAGGTTTCGGCAGGCATTTCTGATTACGATCACCTCCTTGTTCTCGACAGCGACGTGAAGAAATGTCCTTCCCTTATCATCGCAGAGACCGGCGCTACCAGGATATTTTTTAACAAACATGTCGATGTTCCTGAAAGCACCTACAGAGGCAGCAACGTGTATGGGAAAAAATCCGGCATGGTCTGGTTGATACAGGGCATCGGGATTAGCTTCCAACACTTGCCGACAAATGATCGATGGCTTTTCTCTAGCTGCGGCAAAGTGAAGAGGCGTACTACCCTTTTCATCCCTTTGTGTGGTAAGGTCCTTGTTTTGTGGGCAGAGGTATGTTTCATTCCATTTTAACAACTTTGTAAGATCTGCAAACACCATTCCTTTGTTATCAGACTAATCAAAGTCAGAAAAAAAATACAATTAGTATATGTGAATCAATGACTTTTCAGTTGGAATATAGCCAGAGTAAGGAAAGATATGGTAATCCTGAAAAGGTTTTTGAAAAGTAACAGTCAATGAGCGTACGTGTACCTAGCCAAATCTCGCTGCATTTCGAAGTGATCATGGACTTAAAATCATGTACACAAATAGCAAATTATATCAAAGATACATTCCACTCAGTTACGGCAATCAATGGACTGCATTTTTTTTTATAAGGATCAATGGACTACATGCTCATGTTTTATAACTCATGCACATCTTCAGTTTCAAAAATGACTAGTGGTGTCCTGTTATGTGTGCACCCAACAAAAGATGCAAACACATAGGTCCAACTGCAAGATCAAGCCCTTGCATTAAAACTTAATGAGGTTCCATAGTTCGAGATCTGATCAAATGTCTACCCTACCAACACAAAGAAAAGGCATTCAGGCCCTTTTGATCCATCCTTGTGTAAAGATTTTTCTAGGAATAAATACTTCACAATTTCGTAAATTATATGGTCATATCTAGTAGCACAACTTTTTGTACAAATATGCATAGATAGAGAGTATCAAAACTATATATGGTAGTGTTTGAGAATAAAGGAGAAGTCTTCAAACCCAGTTTGTAATAAGTTGGAAAAAAGGAAAGATGCTTGTGTACCGTGTACGTACCTCGCTGTCGGAGAACGGCAGCATGCAACACATTCTGTCCATTTGGTCCGGCGAACGAAAGGTTTCCATGGCTCTTTTCATAGAGTCTGTCCTGCAATAAACCCTGGTTTAGAACGATGGCAAGGTACATAGGTGATGCGCCGATGCCTTCAGGAAAGCTTGCCAATTCCGAGTCCTTTCCCATCAGCAGGTCGACTATGTCCTTGTTCCCAACGCGGACAGCCTCATGCAAGGCTGTCTCTTTGTGCTTGTTTTCTTTCCGCAGCAGTTCCTTGGTCCTATCCTCGCCTTCAGTGAAAGCAAGATCAATGAGGCAAGCAACCATGTTGGATTTCCCCGCTCGTGCAGCGCGGTGCAGAGGTGTGTCACCATTCTTGTTTTGCACAAAGAGGAGGTGCTTCGCTTTCCCGTAGATGATGCGAGCGCTCTCCAAGAAATTATCACCATCGCCGTAGCCATAGGTGGTCAACGCATGGCGTTCATCACGGGTTAGGCACCAGCGCCACCATCCTCGCCGATTATCCTTTTTTTGCTCAAGGAGAAGGAGATGCTTCGCTTCTCTGGTCCTGGTACAGAAGTTGTCGCCCTGACCACAGGCGGCCACCACATGTAGTGCAGTGTCACCTTCAGCAGTGTCCCCTTCCAAGATCAACTCATTTGCTTCTGTGTCAGCATCAGAAGCGCGCCGAATTGGCAAGCTCCCGTCGTCGGTGCCGCTGCTGCCAGAGGTTTGACCGTGTTCCCCGTTGAGGAGGGTTTGCAGTTCCCCAGAAGAGCCGGATGATGCCAATGCTAGCAGATGGGGATCCATATTCCCCTGGTGAGGCTTCTCCGCTGAAGCAGTAGCCTGCTGCTTGGCCATCACCACAACCATCATCTTCGAATCTCCTTCCTGCTTGTTCACCAGATCTTTCAACTGCTGGACATTGCCACCGCCTGTGGCCACCATCAGCTTGGCGTCCATGGTCGTCGCTACCGGAGCATTTGCTTGCTGTTCAGTGGGCGATGTAAGAGTTTTCCCTGCTCCACTGCTCGACGACATCTCCAACTAGGAATCAGGGTTTTCTTTTTCTTTTTCTTTTTTTTTGAAAGGAAGGAAGCAGGGTTTTCTTTACCGATAGCTAGCCCCAAAAATAAAAAAAACAAAACAAAAAAAAGGTCATGGTTTTCATCCAAAAAAAAAGAAGGTCATGGTCAGCGATAAATGGGATCCTGTCGGATTCTACGAATTAAAGGGAGGAAGAATTTAAAACAACTTGTTTCTGCAGCCTCTTATGTATTGACCAAAACTCAAGAGTTTTCGTTTCTATTTTTCTATATTTATGGACGTTCTTGAAGTAGTATATATAGTAATCCAGTTTTGCTATAGTACTCCTAAATAACTATAGACCGTTAATCATTTAATTAGATCGAACGGTTATGATCACCTATTAGCTCTTAGAAGGTAATAGATGGAATATTTATTTATCTAATTTTTATTTTTTAATAAAATTAGTATAAATAATGAAATTTCTTTGTTTTAGACTAAAAAAATCTTCCTTCTAGATCTAATTGTTGCATGCGTGATTTGTTGAATGTGATGTTTCTTTATTTAGGGAACCTAGAGGGGATTTTTTCTTTTCTCAGTTATTTGTTTAATTAATCAATTTAAAAAATAAAAAAATAAATAACTCAGATTTATTTGAGCTATTAATTTCTAGGACTTCCTCTGTTCCAAATTATAAGTCGCTATGACTTTTTTCATTCATCCATTTCGCTATGTATCGAGACATATTATTATATCTAGATGCATAGTAAAATAGATGTACCAAAAAAATCAAAACGTCTTATAATTTGGAATGGAGGGCGTAGCTAATGGGAGTACCGTAGCTTTGCTCATATCAATCAGCAAATCTATCTATTTTCTTTCCCACTAATAGCAGGTAGCAGCAAGCCAGCAACACATGTACTCCCTCCGTTCCAAATTATAAGTCGCTTTAACTTTTTCAGTACATCTATTTTGTTATGCATTTAGATATAATAATATATCTAGATATATAGCAAAATGAATGAACCAAAAAAGTTAAAACGACTTATAATTTAGAACCGATGGAGTAGTAACAAGCCTCCTCGATCTGCCAGTTTTCCCCTATCCTCTACTTCAACTAGAGAAGGAGAGCAGTGTGTATGTGCGCAACAAGCAAGCAGGGCTGTGTATCACAAAAAAAGACCTGGGCTGGAACCCATGTTGGCCTCTAGAGCATCTCCAACACTAGGAGAAAACTTTAATCCTAAAAACTAGTTATTAGTGGAGATACAAAACGTGTTTTGGGATTTTAAAGGTCTTCTCTTAAATAGAACGAGAAAATCCATTCCCCTAATAAGAAAAATAGTGAATTCGGAGAGGAGAGGTCTCCCTTTATTTGAGGGGTGGGAGACTATGATTTGAGGGATTGAATTTTTTTTTCTTATTAGGGTTGGGTTTGAAGAACTATTGGAGCTACGAGATCTCTAAAATAACAGAGGTACTGCTGGAGATGGTCTGGCACGTACGGACAGATGTGGCGGCGGTGGTAGAGAGGCAGAGGCTTGAGTGCAGTGCAGCTCTGTAGTACTAGTAGTATGAAGAGGACTGACCTGCAAACTGAAGCACACAAGGGCTAGCTAGCTCTTGGAGCGAGCTGAGCTATGATCGGAGCTGCTTGCGCGGCAACGAAGCTGAGGTTGCTGGCTCCTGCCGAGAAGTACCATTGCAAGTGCTTGTATATATGATTGCTTTTGCGTAGGTTGTTGTGCTGAACCCTCAAGGAGTTAATGATCCGGGCCCAAGGTCCAGTTTAGTTTGCAAAAATTTTTACATTCCCCGTCACATCGAATCTTTGGACGCATGCATGAAGCATTAAATATAAATAAAAAATAAAACTAATTATACAGTTTAGACGAAATCCACGAGACGAATCTTTTAAGCCAAATTAGACTATGATTAGACACTATTTACCAAATAACAACGAAAACGCTACCGTACTCATTTTGCAAAATTTTTTGCATCTAAACAAGGCCCAAGCAAGAAAGTCGTTGCTAAGTCACGTCATTAATAATGATCGACTAAGGCGGAACTTTCATGTCCCGGTTTTCAAGAGGTGACACCGAGAATGAAATAGGGTGCATAATTTCATTTCACAGTTTTATAGGCTAGTTTTACCATTTAATTCTTGCATTATGTTATGACCAAATGTACCACATGAAATATGTAGCTGTACAGTTCTTGCAACTGTACGGCTTGCTGGATTTTGATAAGCGACGACATTGAATTTTTTTTATTTTTAACATTTTTTGTAAATTAATTTTAAATCTAACACTATTTAATATTTTTTTCAAAACTAACACTTTTGATCACGCCTATTTCCCTGACGCGACGAAACACCTATGTCGCGCCATGCATAGTGGCACGACGAGGGGATGACGTGGCGACGACCAAGGCGATGACCGGTGACGTGGCAGGGTCTGCCGCGCCACCGATCTTGGCACGACAGTGACGTACCATAGAGAATGGCGTGGCAGTGCTCCCGCCGGCCACACGACCATTATTGCTAGTCCTGCCGAACACGGCACCGCGCTGCGGACGTGACTAGTGTGGCAGCCTAGCCTAGCCTGCGGCCGCGTGCGGTCAAATCCCGCGCATTTAAATCCCCTGCTTGTGAGCGGCAGCTAGGCTACAGCTGTAATGACGAGGGTGACAGCATTACAGCCGCAGCCGTAGCCTGTAATGTCACCCTCGTCATTATAGCCGTAGCCTAGCTGCGCGTGCATCCAGGGGATTTAAATCCGCGGGATTTGACCGCACGCGGCCGCAGGCTAGGCTAGGCTGCCACACCAGTCACGTCCGCAGCGCGGTGCCGTGTTCGGCAGGACTAGCAATAATGGTCCTGTGGCCGGTGGGAGCACTGCTACGCCATTCTCTATGGCGCGTTACTGCCGCGTCAAGATCGGTGGCGCGGCAGACCCTGCCACGTCACCGGTCGTCGCCACGGCATCCCCTTCGCCGTGCCAGAAAAATAGGCGCGGCAAAAAATGTTAGTTTTGGAAAAAAAAATTAAACAGTGTTAGATTTAAAATTAGTTTAAAAAAAGTGTTAAAAATAAAAAAAAAATCACGACATTCACTGAGGCTGTGTTTAGTTCCAGGAAGTTAGAATTTGGGGCTACTGTAGCACTTTCGTTTTTATTTGGCAATTAATGTTCAAACATGGACTAATTAGGCTCAAAACGTTCGTCTCGCAATTTTCCACTAAACTGTACAATTAGTTGTTTTTGTCTACATTTAATGCTCCATGCACGGGCTGCAAATATTCGATGTGATAGGTACTGTAGCACTTTTTGGGATATTGAGGTGGAACTAAACACGCGCTGAAGCAATGCGTAGCAGTTTGACACTTAAAAAATCAGCGTTCACACATGCGCTAGATATAGCAGTTCATATTTAGTTTCATACCAAAAAATTGAGATAACAAATAGTATCTCACATGAATCTATGCAAACTTGAATCACACAAGTATCTCCAAAACGAGGAAGGTGTGGCGGCGGCACAGACCACGAAGAAGGCAACTGGCACAGACGAGGAAGACGCCGCCGGCCGCGGCACATGCAACGAAGGCGCTGGCAACACCGCACGCGAGGATATTGCCTTGCGTTTGCGCTGGGGAGGGACATGGCTCGGATTGACTCGCGTGCTGCTCTGCGGAAGAGAAAAGGAAAGAGAGACCGACGGGAAAGGAAAAGAAGATGGCGACGACGTGCGCGCGTAGCTGCCGTACTCGATCACAGCGGCGTCCGGACAGGAGGCCGCTGCGGCGCTTTTGACGGCTTCGTCGTTCCAGGCGGCGTACCTGCATCTGAGGTCGCCCACGCGCCGTTCCCGCCGGATGCGGCGGCGTCCGGGCAGGATGGAGAGGGGAAGTCTGGGCGGCAGGGATGAAAACGAATCGCATACGGACGCATATCACCAAATTCGGATTCGAATACGGATAGTGTCAACTATGTCGGATAGGATACGATTGGATATCGACATCATAAATATGCGATTTTAGTATTCGGATACGGATACGGTATCGGATGTTGGATATCCGGACTCGGGTACGGACAGATCTCAACCCCTCTAAACGGATTCGGTTTCGAATATGGTCGGAAAATATCCGTACCGTTTTCATCTCTACTGGACAGTATGGGGAGGGGAAGGAGGCGTCTTGAAAGGGGATAGAGGCGCGCCTCTTCACAGCCGGAGCACTAGATCGATGAAACGAAGCCATGCGCCTCAGTGCGGGTGTCGTCCGGTTTCAGACAACTTGAAACGGCGCTGGCTCATTTCGTCTCTATGAAGAATACCTTCTTTCGATTTTTTTTATTTTTAACACTTTTTTAAACTAATTTTAAATCTAAACATGTTTAATTTTTTTTCAAAACTAACACTTATGGCCGCGCCTATTGCCATGGCACGGCGAGAGGGGTGACGTGGCGACGACCAGGCCGCTGACCGGTGACGTGGCAGGATCTGCAGCGCCACCGATCTTGACGCGGCAGTGCTCCCACCGCCACAGGACCATTATTGCTAGTCCTGCCGAACACGACACCGCGCTATGGACGTGACTCGTGTGGCAGCCTAGCCTAGCCTGTGGCCGCGTGCGGTCAAATCCCGCGCATTTAAATCCCCTGCATGCGAGAGGCAGCTAGGCTACGGCTGTAATGACGAGGGTGATAGCATTACAGCCGTAGCCGTAGCCTGTAATGTCACCATCGTCATTACAACCGTAGCCTTGCTGCGCGTGCATGAAGGGGATTTAAATGCGCGAGATTTGACCGCACGCGGCCACAGACTAGGCTAGGCTGCCGCAAGTCACGTCCGCAGCGCGGTGCCGTGTTCGGCGGAACTAGCAATAATGGTCCTGTGGCTGGTGGGAGCACTGCCGCGCCATTCTCTATAGCGCGTCACTGTCGCGCCAAGATCGGTGGCGCGGCAGACCCTGCCACGTCACCAGTCAGCGCCCCGGTTGTCGCCACGTCACCCCCCTCGTCGCGCCACCATGCATGGCGCGGCACAGGTGTTTCGCCGCGCCAGGGAAATAGGCACGGCCAAAAGTGTTAGTTTTGAGAAAAAAAATTAAACAATGTTAAATTTAAAATTAGTTTACAAAAAGTGTTAAAAAATCACGACATTCACTGAAGCAATGCGTAGCAAGGGGGTGTTTAGTTCACCCAAAATTCCAAACTTTGACACTATGCAAAAAGAAGATTCCCCGTCACATCAAACTTGCGGTACATGCATGGAGTACTAAATGTTGACGAAATCAAAAACTAATTGCACAGTTTGGTTGTACTTTGCGAGACGAACGTTTTGATCCTAATTAGTCAACGATTGGACAATTATTATCAAATAAAACAAAACCCACTGTAGCTACAGTGTAGTACAGTGAACCTGCCGGCGCCGTTTCGGCCGAACTAAACGAGGGCGCAGTTTGACACTTAAAAAATCAGCATTCACACATGCGCTAGATATAGCAGTTCATATTCAGTTTCATACCAAAAAATTGAGATAACAAATAGTATCTCACATGAATCTATGCAAACTTGAATCACACAAGTATCTCCAAAACGAGGAAGGATGTGGCGGCGGCACAGACCAGGAAGAAGGCAACTGGCACAGACGATGAAGACGCCGCCGGCCGCGGCACATGCAACGAAGCCGCCGGCAACACCGCACGCGAGGATATTGCCTTGCGTTTGCGCTGGGGAGGGACATGGCTCGGATTGACTCGCGTGCTGCTCTGCGGAAGAGAAAAGGAAAGAGAGACCGACGGGAAAGGAAAAGAAGATGGCGACGACGTGCGCGCGTAGCTGCCGTACTCGATCACAGCGGCGTCCGGGCCGGAGGCCGCTGCGGCGCTTTTGACGGCTTCGTCGTTCCAGGCGGCGTACCTGCATCTGAGGTCGCCCACGCGCCGTTCCCGCCGGATGCGGCGGCGTCCGGGCAGGATGGAGAGGGGAAGTCTGGGCAGTATGGGGAGGGGAAGGAGTCAGACTGGGCACATTTTCACCGAAAACCGAAGACGGAACCAAACCGCACTGAACTGAACCGAAATTTTGGTTTTTTCGGTCTTCGGTTTCAGTTTCGGTTTTAAGTTCAGTGAACTTCGGTGTTCGGCCTCGATTTCGGTTTCTGGGTGCCACCGAACCGAAACACCGAGCAAGCAACACAGGCTAAATAAAAAGCAGCGAGCCAGCAGCCAGCAGCCAGCACACGGAGCAGCAAGCGATAGCCCAGCCCAATAAAGGCCCACCACACTCCAAGTCTCCAAGTTACACGAGTATAGCCCAGCCAGCTGCCGCACGCGACCTGTATCACTCATTCACTCGTCCCAACCCTATCCATCCATCCATCCACGCACCACGCAAGTTGCAGCGGTTGCAAGCGGCGACCGGTGATGGCGGGTCGGCGGCACTCGTAACCCTAGCCCAGCCTCGGAGTCGGAGGCGGCGCGAGCAGCTTCATGTGGCGGCGGCGGCGCGCGATGCTAGGCAAATCGGCGGCGGCGCGAGCGGCGCGGCGGGACCTGGAAGGCTAATCGGCTGCGACGCTCGTCGCGAGCAGCACTAGCACCTGCGAGCGCGAGTTGAGCAGGACATCGGAGTGGGACATCGCGGCTGCAGGCGGCATCAGCGGACCACTGTACCTTGCTCGATTCGTTCGTTCTGCCGTTCTTCATTCTCCCTATTTGATTTGTTCTGGTGTTTGCCTCGGTTGGTTCGGTGGAACCAAAAAACCGAACCGAGCAAACCGACACCGAATTCGTCGGTTTTCGTTTATGTGGAAATCCAATCGGTTGTTGATTTCTGCAAACCGAAGTTTACAGGAGCCGAACAAACCGAACCGATTCGTCGGTTTTAACCGAATGCCCAGGCTGGGGAAGGAGCCGTCCTGGAAGGGGATGGAGGCGCGCCTCTTCACAGCTGGAGCACTAGATCGATGAAACGAAGCCATGCGCCTCAGTGCGGGTGTCGTCCGGTTTCAGACGACTTGAAACAGCGCTGGCTCGTTTCGTCCCTATGAAGAATACCTTCTCTCTTGATTTTTTTTTTTATTTTTAACATTTTTTAAACTAATTTTAAATCTAACACTATTTAATTTTTTTCCCAAAACTAACACTTTTGGCCGCGCCTATTGCCATGACGCGGCGAAATGGTGGCGCGGCGAGAGGGGATGACGTGGCGACGACCAAGCCGCTGACCGGTGACGTGGCAGGGTCTGCAGCGCCACCGATCTTGCCGCGGCAGTGATGCGCCATAGAGAATGGCGCGGCAGTGCTCCCGCCGGCCATAGGACCATTATTGCTAGTCCTGCCGAACACGGCACCGCGCTGTGGACGTGACTGGTGTGGCAGCCTAGCCTAGCCTGCGGCCGCGTGCGGTCAAATCCCGCGCATTTAAATCCCCTGCATGCGAGCGGCAGCTAGGCTACGGCTGTAATGACGAGGGTGACATTAGGGTGACATTACAAGCTACGGCTACGGCTGTAATACTGTCACCCTCGTCATTATAGCCGTAGCCTAGCTGCCGCTCGCATGCAGGAGATTTAAATGCGCGGGATTTGACCGCACGCGGCCGCAGGCTAGGCTAGGCTGCCACGCCAGTCACGTCCGCAGCGCGGTGCCGTGTTCGGCAGGACTAGCAATAATGGTCCTGTAGCCGGTGGGAGCACTGTCGCGCCATTCTCTATGGCGCGTCACTGTCGCTCTAAGATCGGTGGCTCTACAGACCCTGACACGTCACCGGTCAACGGCCCGGTCGTCGCCACGTCATCCCCCTCGTCGCACCACCATGCATGGCCCGACACATGTGTTTCGCCATGCCAGGGAAATAGGCGCGGCCAAAAGTATTAGTTTTGGAAAAAAAAAATTTAAACAACGTTAGATTTAAAATTAGTTTACAAAAAGTGTTAAAAATAAAAAAAATCTCTCTCTCTCTTCATTGATACGCAGTGGCGGGCCCAGTGGGTAGTCCAGGTAGGCCTAGGACTACTCATAAATTTGGCCCAAAATTCTATTACTACTCTTCAGAAACCAAGAAAAATTGGCCCAAACGCTCTCCTTCCAGCTTCCCCAGGTCACTCTCTTCTCAGCCCAGGCGGAAAAAACCGCAAGTCCGCATTCCTCGCCCCCTGACCCCGACGCGACGTGGGTACGAGCGACCGCCCCAGCCGCGCGCCGCCCCTCCTCGCCAGCCGGCCCACCCCTGCTCGCCCCACACCCGTGGCCCCACCGGCTCCGCCAGTCCACCGTCGGCCGGCGCCGAACGCGTCTAGCCGCCGCCCGCTAGCGCCCCACGGCGGCCGCTGCCATCCACTGCACCGCCCTGGCCGGCTTGCCGCCTGGTCCCAGCCAACGGGCCCCTGCCCTACCCCGGTGGCTGACTGAGTAACTAGTCACTAGTAGGTGCTTATGTAGCTCTGTTCCCAATTCCCATATCCACTTAGGTCCTGTTTGGTAGTATTTTTCAGGTGTAAACCATTTTCACATATAATTTGTTGTGCACAAGGATACTACTGTATTTTTTACACTTGAAAAAAATGTTGTTTGGGCAACAGCTTCTGCCTGCATGATTGCTTATGATGCGTGGTGCTTATATCTGTATATCTGTATTGTGCTGATCCTTCAATTATGAATGACACATCTGCAATTGTAGTTTCTTTTTTTTTGTAAGACCTTATCTTATGTATGATCTATTTGAGTAAGTTTCGGACCTATTTATGTAAGTTTCGAACCTTTTAAATGTATTATCGTAATTTGGTTAATTTATAGCTATGTTTGCCGAACTTTTTGTTTGGATTTTATAGTATTACACATGAATTTTTTTTACTAGGACTACCCTGGTCTCAGATCCTGAATCCGCCACTGTTGATATGGGCCAAAAACTCTATTTTTCTGATGTGTCATCCTATTTAATACCCATGACATCCCTATTATGACTGGCCAAGGCTCGGTCCTGAGTCTCAGCTCTTCACTCGACGGTCAGAAATGTGGGTCCTTGATGTCAGTCTCTAAGCCAAGGTATATGGATCTCTGAGTATACCATGTACTACAAGTGCTTCCAACTCTTCCTCCGTCTCATAAAAAATGTCATTATATTCTTACTCTTTGAAAAATTAAAATATTTTTAACTTTAACTAAATATATATAAAAAGATATTAATATGTCATTCTTCACTGTGGCCACTGCCATGCACGGGGTTAGGCGCCATGGCAAAAGCTTTGTCCTTCTTGGGCCGATGACGGCGATGTCTCCGGGCGCGGTTTCTTCCTTGGAAGCGTACATCGAACGGTCCTCTCCCTTTGCGTGGCGTGTCTTTCCTGGGTAAAAATCTTGACCTTCTAGTCAGGCGACGGCGGTGCTGGGGGCGTCTCGTCCCTCCTTGGAGGCATAGTTTTGGAAGCTTGTGCTCGGTCAGTTTATGGCAACGGCTAGCGTCGTGTTGAGGAAGGTGGAGGCCTAGTTGAGGATTCAAGTTGGCAGTGTCCACGGCGGAGGAAGGTGGTTAGGACGAGGGCGTTGGCGCGGCGATTGGAACGCCTCACATCTGCTTGGCAGTGCAAGGCGGCGGTCTGGTGGGACCATATGACAGTTGCAACCAAGAAGTTGGTGAGGAGGCCGGTGTGGGAGGCGCCCATGGAGTTGGCGTTGAGGCCGACGAGGGAGGTGGTGGCCAGCAGATGTGTGTTGCCGTGGTGATCTGCGTGGTGTGGTGGTGGGCAGTCCCGCTTAGTGACGACTATTTCTATTGCAAGGAGGCATTCTGACTGGCAACCTTGAGGACGTGTGTGTGGCACTTCTACCTTGATGAGGCAACTAAGTCCTGAAAGCTACAGTGTGTGCGCTTAGATCTCGGTGGATGAGGTTGGCTTGGCGAGCGCCAGAGGCAAGCGATGACGATGGCATTTTCGTCCTAGCGACACTGTTGTCCGGCTATTGGCGGTGCAGTGTGGTGACCGACTTGTGGTGTTTCGGAGGCAGTTGAGCGTCCAATTGAGCGTGTGTTCTGTGTTGAGCTTCGGCCTATGTGGCTCGTGTCGTGGTCCCATTCCGACTGGTAAGAGTTGTTTTTATTCTTCTCTTGAGTTTGAGTTTGGTGCATGTTGATGGCCCAATCCAACGGATCGTAGTTGTATTGTTTGTTTTTATTTTGTCTAGTCTAGACTTTATCTGCTTTTTAATATAATCATCAGCTCTCTTGCCTGATTCATTTAAAAAAAAAAGGTGAAGAACGATCGTCGAATCAGCCTCGTCGTTTTGACCTTCCTTTGCTGCATACCTAGAGTTCCAGACCATGTGTGGCTTCAGACAATCTAGCCCCTAACGATGTGGTGACATGGCCGTTGCATTTTCTTCTTTGTGCCGAAAGATAACTACTCTAATTTCTTTTCTAACGTGGGCAGGAGATCAAATGCCTCTTACCCTGTTTCTGTGTGCCGTGTGTGCTAAACGTGCCATGTCTCATGTGCAGAGTGCAGACTCCTGTGATGTGATGTTGTTATTAACAATCTTATTAGGCATAAGATTACTTATTTTTGCTTTGCTTCTCTGGCTAGCTATATATAGGCGTAGGACGGAATCCCATTCAGGTTTGCATATTGACATGGGACGAGCCATCCTTGTCGATTTTTTTTTAATTTTAACCTTTTTTCGAAACTAATTTTAAATCAAACACGTCCGATTTTTTTTAAACTAACACTTTTAGCCGCGTCTATTGCCATGGCGTGGCAAAATGCATGTGCCGCGCCATGCATGGTGGCGCGGCAGAGGGCTGACGTGACGGCGACCAGGAGCGATGACCGCTGACGGGGCAGGGCCTGCCGCGCCACCCATCTTGGCGCGGCAGTGCCGCGCCAGGGGTCATGGCGCGTCTGGGCCAAATAAAACCCCGCAGCCAGTCATGCCAGCCCGAGCAGCAAGCCTGCCCGCCGCCAACCCGGCGGTACCTGGACGGTTTAATCGGAACGCGTCGCGCCGATGGTGGGAGTTGTTGTAAGTATTGTTTGACGTAAATGAATAGTGAATTTGTTTCTATATTTTGTTAAATTTTTTCAAGGCCGAATAGAGAAATTGATAAGGCAATTGATATTTTTCCGTCTTTCATAATACGGTTAAACACCATGTTAACTAATCGATTACAAAAAATTGGATCGGATTGAAACGAATATTTTTTGAAAGCCGTTTTTTGAACTAGTTGCTACTTAATCTCGCAAGCGGTGATGTCGCGACGCATTGAAACGAATATGAAGCAAATAATATAAGTTGACAAGCTGCCACATAAGTTTGACTTAAGTTCGATATAACATAACCAAATAAGCCTGCAAGTTTCGGACCCCAATAATAGTTCGACCTAACAAACTAAGACACACGAGTGTAAGGATTCCTCGGACGCCTCTGTCTCTTCGGATTTGTTGGCAACACATTGGGAGTGTAGCCAACGTCGGTGTGGTCGCGTCGCCGGTGCGTATGGCTCGTACCCTGCAAGTATGTGATATGCACGATTACTTAGAATTCTTTGTGATCGTTAGATCATGTAGCCTACGTATTTAAAGAAACTACCTTTGTTAGTACCTGTGATGCTCCTTGGGTGCCAAGCGGGGCACCACCTAGCTGAGACATGCCAATCTCGTCCTGCGGCCAATCTTCCCACTCGTCGTCGTCGTCATCGCCGTCCTCGTCGTCCTCGATTGCAGGGTCCTTCCCAACGCTATAATGTGGTGGTGTACGCACTGCGGAAGTGGCACCTGTCACCGGCTGAGAAGAGCCGGCTGGCGTCCTCAAAGAGGCTGAAGACGTACCACCCGACCGCGCTGGGAGTGGCGGTTCCTCATAAGGAGTGTCCATACAGCTCAACTTTTGAGCTAGCTTCCTGCAGCTCTTCTTCACCTTCTGCATAAATAGACGTTAAAGTTAGCGCATTTTACAAACGCATATACACTAAAGAAACAATTTTGGAATGGACTAGTTTATGTTTATCTCCACAAAAACCTCGAGAACGCATGGCCCCTGCCCTCTAGACTCGTGAAGCCGGTACACTGCTTCGTTGGACAGCCTCGACAATTGTGTCGCCTGGGTTCAGAAACGCGGTTGAACAGTTTTAGTATACATAATTAATACCAAATGGATAACAAATTATACCATTCAAGTATCTTACCACGTATCTTTGTAGCGGGGCTCTCTGTAGCTGTGTGTCCTCTCTAGTGACAACGTCATACACATCTTCGATCATATCTTCCTCCGAGTCCTCGTCAATCGCCTCCTCAGTGTACGGGGGCTTGATATGTGTCCTCGTAGACCTATGAAGCCAGCGCAGGTACTCGTCGAAGGTGTGCTGGTCGTGTGGAGGACCCGCATGGACCGGCTGTCATTCTCTGGTCTCCCACAAGTGGATGTGTGCGCTGTGTGTCACGCGCCAATCCTTGGTCTTATACCTCTTCTTGCGGTCATACCTGCAACAAAACGATGTTAGTTGTACCACACACTCCTCTGGATTGTAGCTCTGTTATTAATCGATAATGCACCCGTGCAATCCTTGGTTGGTGGAGTAAAGCGGTGATGGGCAGCCTGTCATTCTTCCAAACTGTCTGCAGACCCTGACGGGCAAGTGAATCTCGACCACGTGGAAGAAAATAAGAGGGACGTTGCAGCGATACTCCTCTGACTCATCCCTAGTGATAGGACTGAGATAGTACTGGAGCTCCGGAGCATCCCAAGGACACCAATGCACCTGAACATTTCGTAATTGAGTTAGGCTATGATATAGTGTAGATCGAACAAGACACATGTATGATTGTAAAGAGAGCGTAACCTGGTGCTATGTCAGGACGTCGAGACCGTCCGTGTACTCCCTGTACTTGCGCCTCGCATTCTCTCTAACTAACTCTGATTCCATTCAGATAAACAGAGCAGTAGGGAGTGTATCCTGCCCGTTTCCATTGCTGCATTGAACACGATAATGAATTAGCCATTAATAAACTCATCATATGTAACCATATCGAAGAATATAATGAACCCAAGTACTTACCGGTAAACCCATATTAAGGGGCCTCCCAACGGGCCATCGTTCCCAACACCAAACCTGGAGTAGGTACGAGCAACCCCCAAGGTTCGCATACCCTAAGGTGCGACGGCAGGCAACGCATAGCTGTCGATACGTCCATGCCAGGACAGCGCTGCCCCAACTGTACGCTGCTATGTTATCCCACGGCTAGCGTAGTATGTCAAGGAAGATCCAGCTGATGGTGTTGCCCGAGGCGTCTGGAAAGAGGAAAGCACCAAGAAAGTGCCAGAGCCACACTTGAGCGAACCTGTCGATCTGAGCCTCCTCAGCCTGTGGGTCCAAGTAATCAAAGCGCTCCGTGATCTAGGACGACGAAACACCAGAAGTTTTCCTAAAATTTACCAAAGAAAATGAGACCCGATGGCCGCAGGAAAGCGATGCAAATATTAAATAGGATTGAATTTCTCACTTATTTTTCTTGGAAGCCTCATCGTCCGGTGGTACAAAGCCAGTAAACTGAGCCACCAGCTCCCTCCAGCGATCGTTGTCAACTATCCCTGTCACTAGAAGTCCCCCCAACCGAAGGCCTAAAATAGCCTTCACGTCCTGCAACGTCAAGGTCATCTTGCCACAAGGTAGATGGAACGTGTGGGTCTCAGGCCTCCACCTGTTATAAGAATAGAATGACTGTTAGTTGCCTCAAATTTGTTACAAGAAAGTTTGCGTACAAAGAATGCACTCGCACCTGTCTACAGCTGCGGTAAGTAGTGCTGGGTCAAGGGGCGGAAGCCCGTGGTTGACAACACGGACAAGCTCGAGGAAGCTGGCACGCCGTATGTACGGCGCGTAACGCTTGTCCCACTGGTGCGCCCTTGTGTGCGTGCGGGGCCTCAAAGGAGGCAAGGCCACCTCTACGTCGTTGTCACTCAATATGTGTGCTCGGTGCTGGTCGTCGTACTCCACCTCAAGAATGGGGTACAACGGGTGCTACGTGGGATGGGCCATCCTGTTACAAATTGATAAACAAAGCGTTAGAGTACTCAAATTAACATTATATAGCATTGCAAAGTAAAATATTCACTCTAACCCAAAATAAATCGGCACAAGGATAGGATAAACAAGCGCGCAAAAGAGGTAGCGCCCGATGGTCATGTGCTAGGGACGTGGATAGAGGCTAGAGATCGTAGTACGACAAAGCCACCCAAGAAGCGAGGGAGCCAGTTACGCTCAGCGTTACGGCCACGGCGGGATGAACCTACGATCGAAAGGTTCGAATGGAATACGATCCCTCAACCGGCTCGCTACAATCCCTAACTAAATAACTAACTATAAACTAAATAATAACCGGATCTACCGGTGACAACCGCATCGCTACAATCCCTAACTAAATCAATAACTACAAACTAAATAACAAATACCTAATCAATCCCTAAACCCAAAATCCTAACCTAAAAACAAAAAACTACATACGTATATCACAAACTAATTATGCTAGAACAATAATAATCATAATAACATTAAACCGAGAGGGAGGTACCTTAGGAGCGGGCGACCTCGACGTGCTGAGGTTCGTGGCGCGGCTGGCGCGGGTGCTACGAGGGCGAGGGCCGCCTGAGTGGCCGGGCGTGGCCAGCGAGGGCGCTGGAGGCGGGCGCGGCGTGGGCGCGGGCAGGCGCGGGCGCTGGAGGCGGGCGATGGCCGGCGGCGGGGCGCGTCGGCTGGCTGGCGGCGCGGGCGGGCGGGCAGGGGTGCGTGCGGCCGGGAGCTCGGCCGCGGGGTTTTATTTGGCCCAGACGCGCCATGATCCCTAGCGCGGCACTGCCGCGCCACCATGCATGGCACGGCACAGTCATTTGGCCGCGCCAGGGCAGTATGCGCGGCCAAAAGTGTTAGTTAAAAAAAAATCGGGCGTGTTAGATTTAAAATTAGTTTCAAAAAAGGTTAAAATTAAAAAAAAAAATCTCCTTGTCTAGGAGTAACGTGAGAAGAAGTTTGACATGTTCATCCACAGCTCGTGCAGCACGCCGACACTATTATTGCTTTGTGTCTCTTTTCAGGCAGGTGAAAAGTGACGAGCATCCCATCTCAAGCTTGTGTTGGATATGCACAATAAGTCAGCCCAATTAGCCCATGAGGCAGGCCCATTAGCATCTCTATAAATGCTAATTGCCCGGTCAGGAGGGTGATTGTGAGACCCAGCCCATTGGTCCTTAGGCCGGGCCGAATTCATGACACTGTAGCTACAAAGTTTAGTACTGTACTGGAAGTTGGAGGAGAGCTGAACAAGTTAAAAGCATAGACCTAGGAGGCTATTAACTCTGGATCGCTCCTTTTGCGTGAAGCGAGAACGAAAGCACAAGAGAGTTAATTAACAGATGTGGTTTATTCAACGTGTAGAGTGTGCATTAGCCGTCTTCCCGGGTCGGGATGTTCCAGTGATTAACCCTAATCACTTGAGTCACGAGAGCAGCCGCCGCACTTGTGCCTGACATGCGCACGCCGCCGCACGTATGCACGCAAGCCTCGGCCGTGGTTCTTTATCGGTACTGCTGCTGTCCCTCGAGCGCAGCGCTGAGTGCTAGCACACTCAGTTGCATCGTTTTCCTCTCCGTACGTGTGGACGTTCATAGAGGAGCTGCTGCATTGCGCACTACGTCGTACGGTATGACTACTTTCTCGACGTCGACTCCATCGACTACGCGCGTTCCGCCAAATCTTCCGCTGCGCCGCGCGTCGAGAAGGTATAATCTATGATCATCTACAAGCAAGTGATTCTGTTTTTACGTGGTATTCATTTTGTGCTAGCGAGTAGCCACCCGTGTTTCCCAACAGTGGTATCTAGAGCAGTGATTGCGTTGTTTTTTATCTAGATTATTTTAGCGCGTTTGGCTGTAGAATAGATTGTTTTAACGGATAGCATTATGCGTGTATCGGATTGCCTTACTCCGTTTTTGCTTCCTCATTATGTGACTGGCTAATCGGCCGTCTTTACGATGACGCGCGAGTGTCGCGCGGTTGACCACGAGGTTGTGAATTCGTGTAGCGAAGCAGTTGATACACAGCTGTATGGCTATTCCGGCTAGAATGCCATGCTTGTTCATTTATAGCAGCATGCGAAAAATCTGTTACATCCGTCATCGGCTGGTGGAGTCAACTGCGTGTTAAAAAAAACCGTAACATTGTTCGTAGAAACGTCTAACTCGTTTTTGCAGAGAATGATGTGATGGTATGGCCTCAAAATTATATGTGATGATCTGTGTAATATTTGGTGAGGCCTGTGTGTCAGCTAATTATTACAGCTGGGTTGAGGCTGTTGTTTATTGTATTCAGCCTGCATGTCGTCCCGTGGAGTGCTCATGTGATGTAATTTATATTTTAATTTGCTATGAGCATGTAATAGGCAAATTAAATTATGTAATATATTGAGATGAGGCAAGATGACTCGGCGACCATACCATCCAGAAGAGGGCGTTAAAATTGGGATGCCTAGGAGTAGGCACCCTCACCCGTTGCTGGCGGTCGTCTGGACGCGCTATTTATCGTTGGACGAAGAGAGGCCATACTATCACAATAATTTGATTATCTGTGACATTTATATTTATACACAGCCTGTGATGAGTATAAAATTCCCTCATAAAAATTAAGTTTTTATGCCTTTCCAATAGTTGAACCTTTTGGGTCTTGTTAGTAGGTAATGGGTCTGTCAAAGTAGGGCGTCATCTTCTACCTTGATCTATTGGATGGTGTCGGACACCACAGCATAGTGTTGGTTTACTTGACGAAACTATCAAGTCGGACTTGGGTTTCGGGGCATAGCGTTGGAAGCTGAGATATATGATAACAAACAATTGGCAAGCGTTGCCTACTCAGTTCACTATGATGCTAACGGTGATGCCAAAGCTCACTAGTTCCATAGGGAACGTGGGGTCTCGTCCCACTATGCAATGTCGGGGGACGTTCATAAAACATAGCGGAGTTTCTTTTATTAAAAATGTTTTAATGAAAGTAGTGCTAACCGTTGTATATCGCTGTTGTCGTAGAAAATGTCGAGCAACTCGAATTTTAATTTGCTATCGATCCTAGGGAAAGAAAAGCTAAATGGAACTAATTTTGTTGATTGGAACCGAAACCTGAGAATTGTTCTCAGGCAGGAAAAGAAATAGTACGTTCTTGATACGCCTTACCCGGATGAGCCTCAGAATGTCGCGCACAATTCTAATGCGTATCGTGCTTATGTGAAGCACACTGATGATGCTGTGGATGTGCAGTGCCTAATGATTACTTGCATGAACTCTGAGCTGTAGAAGCAATATGAGACCACCAACCCGCACGATATGATCATGGGGCTGCGTGGCATGTTCGAAAACCAAGCAAGGGTTGACAGGTTTAATACCTCGAAGGCCCTATTTGGTAGCAAGCTTGCTAAAGGTGCTCCGGCCAGCCCTAATGTAATCAAGATGATTGGTTACATTGAGAGCTTGCAAAGACTAGGTTTTCCCCTCGATGACGATCTTGCCACCGATGTGATACTGCAGTCTCTGGTAGCTAGCTTTGAGCCATTTATTATGAACTATCACATGAATGGCTTGAAGAAGACGTTGACCGAGTTGCATGGGATGCTGAAGACGCCAGAGGTGAGCCTTAGGAAGGCTCCTGGTCATGTGATGACAGTCCAGAAGGGTAAGAAGCGAAAGCGTCTAGCCAAGGCTAAGAAACTTGCCGAAAGTGAGACTTCTAGGTAGGCAACTAAGGCCAAAGAAAAGAGTAAAAAGGCTGGCCCCTCCTCTGATGATGTTTGTTTCCACTATGGTGTGAAAGGACATTGGTCGAGGAATTGCAAGAAGTACCTGGAAGAGAAGAAAAGGAATGGAGGTGTGACCTCCGCTCAAGGTATTAATGCTATTGAAATTAATCTTGCAACACGTCCTAATGATGCATGGGTATTTGATACTGGTGCAATGATTCACACTTGCAAATCGTTGCAGGGACTGAAAATAATTAGACGCTTTGCAAGAGATGATGTGGATTTGTGTATCGGGAATGGAGCAAAGGTTGCTGCGTTGGCCGTCAGCACTTATTCACTGTCGCCACCTTCTGGATTAGTGCTAGAACTTAATAATTGTTATTTTGTCCATGCATTGAATAAGAACATTATTTCCGCCACATGTTTAGAGGATGATGGTTTTGAATTTGTAATAAAGAACATGTGTTGGTCTATTTTTATGAATGGCATGTACTATGGGAGATGTCCCGTTGTGAACGGGCTTTATGTTCTTAATCTTGAGGAAACTGAAATCAATAATGATAATGCTAAGAGAGTTCGCAAACATGATTCTAATCCTACTTACTCGTGGCATTGTGCTTAGGCCATATAGGCAAGAAGCGCATAGAGAGGCTCCATAAGGATGGTCTTCTCGATTCTTTTAATTATGAATCAATTGAGACATGTGAGTCATGCCTACTTGGAAAGATGACTAAAGCTCCCTTTGTTGGACAAAGTGAGAGAGCAAGCGAGCTATTAGGCCTAGTACCTACAGATGTATGTGGCCCAATGAACTCAACCATGAGAGGTGGCTTTCAGTACTTTATTACCTTTACCGATGACTTGAGTAGATATGGCTATATCAATTTGATGAGGAACAAGGCATAATCCTATGAAAAGTTAAAAGAGTTCCAAAATGAAGTGCAGAATCATACTGGCAAGTCAATTAAATTCTTGCAATCAGATCATGGTGGGGAATATTTGAGCCATGAGTTTAGTGACCATCTAAAGAATTGTGGCATTGTTCCACAACTGACTCCACCCGGAACGCCACAGTGGAATGGTGTGTCCGAGTGGAGAAACCGAACCTTGTTGGACATGGTGAGGTCAATGATGAGTCAAACTAATCTTCCATTGTACTTTTGGGAGTATGAGCTTGAGATAGCTGCGTTTACTATAAACCGTGTACCATCTAAATCTGTGGAGAAGACACCCATATGAGATATGGACAGGGAAACATCCTAGTTTGTCGTTCTTGAAGATTTGGGGCTGCGATGCCTATGTTAAGCATTTGACGCCAACAAAGCTTGAGCCCAGATCTGATAAGTGTATCTTTGTGGGATATCCTAGGGAAACCAAATGATATTGGCCCCGTTCGCTGGTCTGAAACTTGGCTGAAAAACACTGTTCCGGCTGGTTTGTTATGAGAGAAAAACACTGTAGCGGCTGAAACTGGCTGAATCTCCATAGGAGAACCAGCCGGCTGGTTCGCTGAAACCAGACCAGCGAACAAGGCCATTATTTCTACAACCGTCAAGAGAATAAAGTGTTTGTTGCTCGGAATGCTTCTTGAGAAAGAGTTTCTCTTAAAAGAAGTTAGTGGGAGCACAGTGTGACTCGAAGAGGTTCGGGAAACACAAGAAAATGTTCTTGTTTCCACTGATGAGGAGGTGCAACAAGATGAGCCGGCGATCATCGCTGACCAACATGTTGAACCCCAACCACGAAGATTAATACGGGCACATCCCACACCTGAAAAGTACACATTACTGACTACGGGGCAATGTGACATCTTGTTGTTGGACAACGAAGAGCCTAACACTTACATGGAGGCGGTAATGGGACCAGAGTCCGAGAGATGGCTTGAAGCCATAAGATCCGAAATGGAGTCCATGAGAGATAACTGGGTTTGGAACCTAGTTGATCCACCCAATGGCGTGAGGGCCATTGAGTGTAAATGGATTTTCAAGAAAAAGACAGACGCTGATGGAAATGTTCAATCTATAAAGCAAGACTAGTAGCAAAAGGTTTTTGTCAAATTCAAGGTGTTGATTATGATGAAACATTTTCACCCGTCGCTGTGCTAAAGTGTATCCAGATCCTTCTAGCAATTGCCGCGTATTATGACTACGAGATTTGGCAAATGGACGTCAAAATGGCTTTCCTTAATGGAAACCTAAGTGAGGATGTGTACATGACACAGCCTGAAGGTTTTGTCGACCAACAAAATGCTAGAAAAGTTTGTAGACTCATGAAGTCTATATATGGGCTAAAGCAAGCATCCCGGAGCTGGAATCTTCGTTTTGATGAGGAAGTTAAATCGTTTGGCTTCTCGAAAAATGAAGAAGAACCATGTGTTTACAAGAAAGTTAGTGGGAGCACACTCATTTTCTGGTCTTGTATGTGGATGACATACTACTGATCGGGAATAATATTCCACTAATGGAGGATGTTAAGGCCTCATTGAGAAAGATTTTCTCTATGAAGGACCTTGGAGAAGCATCCTACATTTTGGGTATAAAGATCTATAGAGATAGGTCTAAGCGCTTAATTGGATTAAGTCAAAGCACGTACATTGACAAGGTGTTGAATAGGTTCAACATGAATGAGTCCAAAAGGGGATTCATACCTATGTCACATGGTGTAACCTTGAGCGATACTCAGTGTGCCTTGACGCCTGATGAGCAAGAAAGGATGAGTAGAGTGCCTTATGCTTCGGCTATTGGCTCTATTATGTACGCCATGATATACACGTGCCCCAATGTTTCATATGCTCTAAGTGTTACGAGCAGGTACCAATCAAACCCAGGTGATGCTCACTGGGTAGCAGTTAAAATATCCTTAAGTACTTATGAAGAACTAAGGATCAGTTCCTAGTCTATGGAGCTTTGGAAGAGCTTGTTGTAAATGGTTACACTGATGCTAGCTTCCAAACTGACAATGACGATAGCCAATCACAGTCAGGATATCTCAGCTGCCTCAATGGTGGGGCAGTGAGTTGGAAAAGTTCCAAGCAAGAGACAGTCGTAGATTCAACAACGGAAGCCGAGTATATTGCGGCTTCGGAAGCTGCAAAGGAAGCTGTATGGATCAGAAAATTTGTTTCTGAGTTGGGTGTGGTCCCTAGCTGCTCTAGTCCGATAGACCTCTATTCTGACAATAATGGTGCTATTGCACAAGCAAAGGGGCCTAGCTCGCACTAAAAATCCAAGCATATACTGCGGCGCTATCACCTGATCCGAGAGATCGTTAATCGAGGAGATGTGAAGATATGCAAGGTGCACACTGACCTGAACATGGCAGATCCGTTGACCAAGCCGCTACCACAAGCAAAGCATGAGACACACATAAGAGCGATGGGCATAAGATGCTGGCATGATTAACTCTAATGTGAGTGGGAGGCTTATGATGATGTATATCTTAACGGTTGTCATAGGATGATGACATCATGTCAACATTTGTAATTTGCATGTTTCAGTGAGATGTTTCATGACATTTTTCATTATATGTGATTAACGAATGTATGATTCGTTAGTGAAACTCCATGATTTAAATTGAAGACGTACTAAATGAGATCCCCAACTTCTATCCGTCATGTGGGACTGTGACGTAGAGATAAGTTGGTACATGTGTTGGGTGGATGATCACGTTTCACGGGTCATAGCGATATTGGATATTGCACCAACAATGTAGATATGTGTTGGGAACATAGTGTCGGATTGACCCACTATGAGACACCACGAATATGTGCTATTGGTTTGTCTCACAAATGACACACATACTAACGTCCTCTGACCTGATATTGACGTAGAGTCCCGGATTGTGTAAGTCATACTTTGGGGCTTCCAAACACTACTCCGTAACTGGGTAGTCATAAAAGTAGCTTTTGGGTATGATCTGAAGCAAGTTGCAGGGTGCGTCGAGTCAAGATGGGATCTGCCCCTCCTGTATCAAGGAGAGACTCCTCCGGGCCCTCTTGATGTGTAGGAACTGAAAGTGCATGGCCGTGCCTTGACTAATGGTTAGTCGATAAAATAAGTTCTGCACAGAGCGAGAAATGGCTGAGAATCAAGGGTAGCACTTCACTTGCCTTGTACTTGGCTAGGTGTCGTGTGGCAGAAGGATATAGTAAGGGAGAGTGTTAAAAGGTTGTGCAAGATATGATCTTCATGGCCAAGAAATTACCATCTCCTAGTCACCAAAAGGTTCCAGCTAAATCTTTAAAGGAATGAACAGGAAACACATAAAAACGTCAGTTACATACATCTGAATAACATGGCCTAGTTCGAATTGTAACTTGAGGCATGGAAAAAAAGAGTTCAAGTTCTTTCTCTTTGCTTTTTTTTCTCCATTATTGCATTGAAACAATGCATTATATGGCAAAAGGAACAAGAGTGCTATGATATTAGTGACTCTAAAACAGGCAAACCTTACAAGATGTCTGCAAAATACAAGATAGTATGTTAGGCCAGGCCTAGCTTGATAAGGAAAACCACCATCTACTAGATCTCAAGTTGTTCTACGAGTAAAGTTAAAAGAAATCACATATACAAAAGACATCATCCTTGCTAGCCATGTGCTTTCCCTGATACAGCTCAGTACAAACTTTGTAACCCTGAGAACAGAGGCTTGGCTTGTGTGGCTAGCAGTGAGGGACTGAGGGTTTTCAAGAAGCCCTGCGGATACAATCCCTACAAATTGCAACCTGCATGTCTCACTTTCTATTCCTCAAAATTGAAACCTGAACGAACCTGAAAATAGAATAGTTTGCAGAATGCAGCGTGTTATAGAAATGAGAAAAAATGGCAAACAAACCTGAGACTTTATTACAAAAAAAATGCCCAAATTGCAGAATATACAATTATTACAAAGATAACTTACTAGTTACTCCAATCAAGAGCATTTGCCATGTTGGACACCAAGGGTGTCTTCGACAATACCTTTGGCCGCCACTTTTAAAATCAATATTTGGCGCAAAATTTTAGCCACTCTATATATATTACTTTGTACATTGATGGTGAAAGCTAGGTTTTACTGCATACTTCCTACAATAGTACTAGGTAATCTATCTATTGACAGTTTATACATTGACGGTGGAAGCTAAATTTTATTGCATACTTCCTACAATAGTATTACCCACTAGGTAATCTCTTTGACGATAGTAGTATTACATTAGTCTCCAGCAATGGCATCCAATCATTTCCACACTAATAGCAATAATCAGATGGCTGGTATTATTTATTAATTTTAGCAAATGATATGGGTTTGGAAGCCACAACTAAAGAAAGGAAGCTAAATAAAAATTGTTATAGGATAATCAGCATTTGTTTGCATATTTGCATGTTGAGAGGCATTTTTTTGTAAATGTTGAACCAGAGGAAACAAGATACATCAAATATATATTGAACACAAGTAAACAGATTTATCAGACCGTGCAACAAAATTCCAAACCCTAACCACCAATTTGCACAAAAATATTGAGATTTACCACATAAATTTTATTAGTAGCTTCATATTGAGTAATACTTTTCATACTGTCATACTTGTAATATTTTATAGTAACATACATTCAAACAACGTAATGAACAAATTAATGTCTTGGAGACCAACCAGGAGTGAAAAAGGACAAGTAAAGAAAAAGAGCAAGAAACCAACATATTGTATCACTGCTTAGGCAGTCTTAAACAGTACACATTATGGCTAAGGGTTTATTTTAGACCCCCACAATAATTTTTTTCTACTTTTCTTTCCACCGATTAAATGTAGAAGGATCCTATCTCTCTTCAATTGTATTAACTAATTCCTAATGATCTTAGGAATTTCTTGTTTCATTACTTGCTTTCTCAACGACATACCAAAGAAAAATTAAAAAATATAGAAAGTGCTAGAGCTTACATATGCCAAGTTTGCTGAGGAACTCCAAAACATTCAGCACTTTTTCATCGACCACTTCGCATTTAACTTCCACTATTTTAAGATGTTCTGATATTGCATTTGATCTTTCTGTTGTATCAGGGCTTCCTCTCATTTCCACTTTACTTTTGGGTTCCTACAAAATGTATAAAGATATTTCCGGAATCAATTGATAATCTATAACAATTTGAAATGCATCAGTTGTATATCTAGAAAATGTATACCTTGCAAAATAGTTGAAGAGTGAGCTTCTCTAAAACAGGTGAATGTTCTAGAATACATGTAAGCGAACTGAATTCCCCAGGCATACACCAGTATTCATTGAGTGAGAGAGTCTTCAAGTTACTAAACATGGGGCAACATTTCAAGTCCCTTCTGAATATAGACTGCAAAGATGAATAAATCTTCACATTACACATGATTAATTTGAAAGTGAAAAAAATCAAAGTGAACAACATCAACTTAGTAATGTAAAGTGTAAGCATACCACTCTAATATCAGAACATAGCACCAAACTCTGAGCTTCTGATAAACCTTGGAGAACCACAGTGTCAGCAGTATCACCATGTACTGGATAGCAAGAGCAGTCCTCATCCACACAATCGGGATTCAAACAATAAGAGTCATCGGAAAATTCCATTTTGACAATTGCCTCCACCAAGGAGGGCATTCTCTCAAGCAAAGGAATCCAGCCGTCACTGGCTTCAAGCCACAGTGAAATGAGATTCGGGGCATAAATATGAGTGCGAGAAATCCTTTCATAATCCCGAGGGGTGAAACAAAGACCAGCCCCGCGCCGGCGCCTCTCTTCATCAGTGACCCGTTGAAGTACATCGTCCAATACTCTTGGTCAACCGGACTTTCCAATCTCGTTCCACGCAGGCCGCCGTAGTAAAGCACACACATGGGAAAGGATTAACGAAAGGTGGCAAGTCTAAATGGCTAATTGCGTGATGAGCTTAAAGATAGTGTCCCATATATCTGGCACCATCTAATTTGGATTTCCATATCACTTGAACTGTTGTTCCGATTATTATTAAAGCCAAAATGACTTCTGAAACAAACTTTCCATAGAACACTTCTGTTGTGCATTTTTTTTGGTTCATGTCATCTAAAAACACTTCATTCTTTTAATGCCTTTTATTCACTTTGGAAACATTGCCGTTCTTTGGTGGAGGTAAAATAATGTCATCTCTTCTTTTCATAGAAGTGAAATTTATTTTGAGGGTCACTAGTAAGCGAAACGCAATGTGTATATTACGAACAATCAAGAACATCAACCCTGGAGGCTGCTAGGTGGCAGCAAATAGAAGCAATGAAACACACTCCATGCTTGTATTGGTGTTCAGAAGCTGTTCTCCTCTATTCTCATATTACGTCCTGGAGTCACCACGTTGCTAACATAAACATGTCGTATAGTTCAGCCCTGTTCCAATCTAGAGAGGCAACATTATATTTGCTAACACGTCATATATATGCAGAAAATTTTGCTAACAGAAACGAAAACTTAGGCAAGAAATTACAATCTCCTAGTCACCAAACGGTTCCAGCTGAATCATTGATGGAATGAACAGGAAACACAAAAACATCAGTTACATAGGCTCCGTTCGCTTTGCTGAAAAAACAAACTAAAACACTGTTCCGGCTGATTTGTTGGGAGAGAAAAACACTATTCCGGCTAAAAAGACAAGCCAAAAAGTACGAATTATAAGAGAAGCGAATAGGGCCATACATCTAAATACGGACTTGCTAGCGCCCAGACGTCCGAACCGGGCGCTAGCATCCGGACGCTGCCCATATAGGAAGCGAGTGAGCGCCTATTGTGTCGGGCTCGCGAGCGAGCGGACTAGTAGTGGGCCCATGCCGACCTGGACATTGCCCGCGCCGCTCCGGACGTTGCCCACGCCGCCCCAAACGTCGCCTGCGCCATCAGCTGCTTCCCACGCGCATCACATGTGCAACACCCGATCTACTTTTAAAACATCTAGATGCAACAGTTGCAACATACAAAAGAAGACAAAAGAAACACATGAAACAAGCGTCTGAAACACTTGCGAAAACGTCTGTTTTTTTAAAAAACTATTGCAAACATATGCAACATCCAGATGAAAACACTTGCAAACATCCGTATAAAACACCTGAAAACACTTGAAACATATGTTTGCAACATGCATGTATACGCAACATCTAGATCTACTTTTGCAACATTCAGATAAAATACTTGCAACATACAGGAACATATGAAACATTTAGAACATACACCTGAAACATACGTGTATGGCTATTATAACATGTGCAATACCCCGATCTACTTTTGCAACATCGATATACAACACTTGCAACATACCTCTGAAATATCTGAAACACTTGAAACATACTCTTGCAACATGCGGTTTTCACCCTTCTTCCATATGACGCAACACAGAGCAGGATAGTTGATTCCGGCAAGCCGACGGTCAAGGATGGTGATACGGCCTAGCAGCGGCTAGCTGCGCGATGGCCCCCTTTCCTCGCCGCCTGGCCACGACGCAGTGGAGGACAGAGCACGGTATGGCGCTGCAAGGGACAGAGGCGGGGATGGGTGGTGGCGTGGGGGATGCGTCAGTGGCGCACCGGAGTGGGCCGCGACACGGCAGAGTGGGGCGGGTAGCCACGCCGTGCGGCGCGGAGTGGGGAGAGGAGTACTGCTGGAGAAGGCCACGGTGAGGAGCCTCTCGCTGGAGAAGGGAGCAACACTATCTTTTTTTTTTTGGAAAAGCGGACTAACAAGCGGCACTATAGGGAGGCGGGAGGCAGTGTGGTCCAGTCCGTCCGGACACCTAGTGAGCATTACCGATCTAAATAACATGGCCTAGTTCAGATTGTAACCTACAGGCATGGAAATAAGAGTTCCAAGTTCTCTCTTTGCTTTATTTCCTGTCGTTGGCGGAAAGCTAGGCAGGAGAATTGCTATTGCATTGAAACACGGCATTATGCGCAAAGGAAAAAAAAACAATATGAAACAATATACGGCAAAAGGAACAAGAGTTTTATGATATTAGCGACTCTAAAACTGGCAAATCTTCAAGAATAGATGGTAAACAAGCCACATGTTACAAGATGGCTGCAAAATACAACATAGAATGTTAAGCCAGGCCTAGCTAGATAAGGAAAACAACCGTCTACTATATCTCAAGTTGTTCTACAAGTAAAGTTCAAAGGAATCACATATACAAAAAGACATCATCCTTGGTAGCCATGTGCTTTCCCTGATACAGCTCAGTAGAAACTTTCTAACCCTGAGGACGGAGGCTTGGCTTCGGTTGCTAGCAGTGAGGGTGTTCATGCAGCCCTGTTGGTTCAATTCCTACAAATCGCAACCTGCATTTCTCAGTTTCTGTTCCTCAAAATTGAAACCTGAACGAACCTGAAAGTAGAATAGTTTGCAGTGTGTGTGAGAAACGAGAAAAAATGGCAAAGAAACCTGACACACAGTATAGACTTCATTACAAAAGAATTCTTGCCCAAATTGTAGAATATCTAATTATTCTAAAGATGGCCACATACTATACTAAAAAAAATGAAAACTTACTAATTACTCCTATCAAGAGCATACAACATGCTGGACACCAAGGGTGTCTTCGTCTCTTCAACAATACATTTGACCACCACTTTTAAAATGAATATTTTAGCAAAAAATTTCTACATAGCCACTCTATATATTACTTTATACAATGATGGTGAAAGCTAAGTTTTACTGCATACTTCCTACAATAGTACTAGATGGTATCTGTAGACGGTTTATACATTGTTGGTGGAAGCTAAGTGTTATTGCAAATTTTCTACGATAGTATTAGCCAATAGCGACTAGGTAATCTATCTCTTTGACAATGGTAGTATTACATTAGTCTCCAGCAATTTCCACACTAACAACAATAATCAGATGGCTGGTATTATTAATTTAGAAAATGGTATGGGTTTGGAAGCCACAAGTAAAGAAAGGAAGCTAAATAAATATAGGATAATTAGCATTGTTTGCATATTTGCTTGCTGAGAAGTTATTTTTGTAAATGTTCCACCAGTGGAAACAAGATATATCAAATAAATATTGAACACAAGTAAACAGATTTATCAGACTGTGCAACAAAATTCCAAACCTTTACCACCAATTTGTAGAAAAATATTGAGATTTACCACATAAATTTATTAGTAGATTTGTATTGAATAATACTTTTCATACTGTCATACTTGTAGAATTTTATAATAACAGCATTCAAACAATGTAATGATCAAATTAATGTCTTGGAGACCAACCAGGAATGAAAAAAAGGACAAGTAAAGAGAAGAGAAGAGAAGCATTCAAGCAATGAACATATTGTATCACCTCTTAAGCAGGCTTAAGCAGTAAATTCAGATTTCTGTTATGACTAACAAATCAGTAAGCTCACAAAATCACTTAATTCAGACACTTGTATCACTATTCGAAAACAAATCAGCAGGTTAACACATTACGGCTAAGGATTCAGTTTAGACCCCCCCCCCCCCCCCCCCCCCCCCCCCCCCCGTCATTTTTTCCTACTTTTCTTTTCCGCCAAATAAAGGTAGAAGGATCCTACGTATCTCTCTTCAATTGTATTAACTAATTCTTAATGATCTAAGGAATTTCTTCATTGCTTGCTTTCTCAACAAAATTAAAAATATATAGAAAGTGCTACAGCTTACATATGCTAAGTTTACTGAGAAACTTCAAAACATTCAGCACTTTTTCATCGACCACTTCACATTTAACTTCCACAATTTTAAGATGCTCTGATATTACATTTGATCTCTCCATTGTATCAGGGCTTCCTATCATTTCCACTTTACTTTTGGATTCCTACAAAATGTATAAAGATATTTGCAGCATCAATCGGTAATCTATAACAATTTGAAAATACAGCAGTTCTATATCTAGAAAATGTATACCTTGCAAAGTAGTTGAAGAGTGAGCTTCTCTAAAACAGGTGAATGTTCTAGAATACATCTTAGCGAACTGAAGTCAGGCATACACCAGTATTCATTGAGTGAGAGAGTCTTCAAGTTACTAAACATGGGGCAATATTTCAAGTCCCTTCTGAATATACACTGCAAAGATGAATAAACCTTCACATTACACATGATTAATTTGAAAGTGAAAGAAAAAAAAAACAAAGTGGGCATCAACTTCTATTAATCTAAAGTGTAAGCATATCAGACATCAGCACCAACCTCTGAGCTTCTGATAAACCTTGGAGAACCACAGTGTCAACAGTATCACCATGTACTTGATAACAAGAAGAGCAGTCCTCATCCCCACAACGCCCACGATAAGAGTCATCAGAAAATTTGATTTTAACAACTGCCTCCACCAAGGAGTGCATTCTCTCAAGCAAAGGAGTCCAGCCTTCACTGGCTTCACTGACTTCAAGCCACAGTGAAATGAGATTTGGGGCATAAATATAAGTGCGAAAAATTGTACCAAACTCGCAGTTAGTGAAGCTTAGAAACTTTAGAGATCGTGACGAAATCCTATGGCACTCAAGGAATTCACAATTGTTGAACTCAAGGACTTCCAATGCCGGGCAGCTGGAGAAGTCAAGGAAGCTATCAATGAATAGTTGACAGAGCTTTAGCCTCTTTAGATTCTGCGAGACGAGAGGCAGATTGCCCAGCTCAAGACAGGGGTCCCCAGCAATGCTAAAACCGACTAATATAAGGATTAGCACCTTGACTTTGCACGTCAGAACATGCCGGATCCAGATTTCAATAAGGGGAATGTCTTCGTCTTCATATTCAAGCAAGTTGAGCACGCAAGTGTCAAGAGGTGAGCCTCTGCGAAGGAGCAGCAGACGGCACACAAACTCCCAGATCTCCCTTACTGATGCTGCTTCATGGCCTTCGCCGCACAAAATGCGCAGGCCCGTGGCAAACTTCCAGACGTGGCGCCAGCACCCGGCCAGCACGCACGTCCGCACGGCCTCCTGCGCTGGCAGGAATGACAGCACGTGGTGAAGGAGCTCGTCCGGGAGCGCATCGAAGCTGGAGCGGCCAGCCCCCGGAGGCGCCGCCCTCTTGACCTGTCCGCCCCTTTCCTTCGGAGGCATTGCGTCGAACAGATGGCGGGAGTCGGTGCTGCAGCGGAAAGAAACACCGAGACGGAGCGAGGCGTTGAAGCCGAACCGGCAAAAGCGAAGAGAAGTACAGAGTCTGCGCTGGGTGTCCACCTCACCTTGCCTGTGGCCGGCGGCGGCTTCACTGGCGGCCGGAGCAACGACGCTGAGTACGGAGGGCGCTAGGGCTCGGATGTGTCCGTGCAAACGAGATCGATCTCGCGGAGTAGAGTAGGGATCACAAGGTCGTGGAGTTGGAGGGAAAGGAGTGGGGTGCGCAAGAATCGACTATACGGAGTACTTTCGCATCGCCGCCATGATTGCGCCATCTTCGGCGTTAGGAAGAGGCTCGTGGGGGAAGGTCGTAAGGAGGTGAACACTGAACACTCTCGAACGCACGAAGGGAGCAACAGGTCCACAGTTGATGGTTTGTGCGGCTTATAAATCGTCTGTTTTATTGGGGTGTGAGTTTGTCAAATGCAAGCTGCTAGATTAGCGGCGCATAAACCATGTTCGTTAACCAAGTTTGTTCAGTGGTCGTAACGTAATTGGTTAGTGGGGAAAAACCGGCCCGAGACTCAAGAATTTTACCAAGTGTTTGTTCCTGAACGAGGGAAGTGGAAAGACAAAGAGAGATAGGGAGCTCGCCTCCGTCTTTTTTTTTAATCGCCGAAATGGAAATTGTACGACGACCCTTCTTGTTCTAGGCAAACGAGACAGCCTGTCCTTCTATTGAGCCTGACGTGGGTTCCGAGCATCATGATACGATAGATTTCATTGCTTTATACGCCGTAAAGGAGGCGATTTGTAAACATGGGACTCGAAACATTAGTCGTTTGTAGATTTGATACTGGACCCACATTCATAGACACAAATGGACCCACTTGTCATCCACCCGAGTGTCATCGTAATCGAGGAGTCAATTTTTCGAGTGTCATTTTTGTAATTTTTTCGTTTTATTGTGAGAGAAAAATACTATACCGTATCATATCTTAGTAAGCATGGGAGCCACAGCACCGCGCGTCCGCACCACCCCTGATGGTGCTCGGGATGGCCTAGCCCACCAGGCAATGTTTCCGCGGACATCGGAGCCAAAATTTCCATTCTCGGTCCCCACAGCACACAAGGTAAAGATTAACGAAAGGTGACAAGTCTAAGGACATGTTTAGATATTGTGATCTAATGATTAGCTAGCTAATATTAGCTCAACTTATTTCTAGTGGATCTAAAGAAGAGTGATAATAGGTTGACTAATTTTTTTAGCAAAGTCTTCAAGCACACTTCCTAAAATAGTATTAGCCACTAGGTAACCTGTCTATTTGACGATGGGTTACATTGGATTCCAGCAATAGCATCTAGCAATTTCCACACTAATAACAATAATTAGATGGATGATATTATTAATTTTAGCAAATGATATGGGTTTCCACACAAATGATATAAAGGCACTATTTTTAATTATTTTTAAAGGGTTAGGATATACCTAGAGATCTTTGTTTAGATAGGAGTGCTTGAAAAACAGCTATCGACGTGCCTGAATCGTGACTAGGGGCTTATGTTGGGTTTCAACTCTAGCCTACCCCAACTTGTTTGGGACTAAAAGGCTTTCATGTTGTTGTTGTTGTATATGGGTTTGGAAACCACGAGTAAAGCGAGGAAGCTAAATAAAAATTGTTTATAGGATAATCAGCATGCATATTTGCAAGCTGAGATGCTATTTTTGTAAATGCTGAAGTGCTGAACCAATGGAAACAGGATCCATCAAATAAAATGATTGAACATGCATCATTACAGTTACAGCCTTAGATCTTAGAAGCATAGAGGACAAACAAAGAAGAATTAATGTATGACAGTCATACAGTTTAAAGGAACAGATGATGCAAGAACAAATGGAGCAAGGATAGATAGTGCTGCCTCCATAACCACATACATACATGGTCATTTAATAAAATTCCACATCTAATAAAATTCTGAAAATAACACTTAGCACTAGCCCAACAAATCCTAAGGTCTTGAACTACTAGTTTGTTTTCAAACAGATTTATCAGACTATGTGCAACAAAATTTCAAACGACCAAACCTTTACCAACATCCACAAAAATACTGAGATTTACCACAAATTTTATTAGTAGAGTTGTATTGAATAATACTTTTCATACTGTCATACTTGTAGTATTTTATAGTACCATACATTCAAACAACGCAATGATCAAATTAACGTCTTCGAGACCAAGCAAGAGCGAAAAAGGACGAGTAAAAAAAGAGAAGCATTCAAGAAACCAACATATTGTATCACTGCTTAAGCAGGCTTAAATAGTAAACTCAGATTTGTGTTATGACTAACAAATCAGTAAGCTGATAAAATAAATTAATTCATACACTTGTATCACTATTCAAAAAAAAACAGCAGGTTAACATATTATGGCTAATGATTCATTTTAGACCCCAACATCCATTTTTATCCTACTTTTCCTTTCCACCAATTAAATGTAGAAGGATCCCATCTCTCTTCAATTGTACTACCTCCATTCCAAATTATAAGACATTTTGGCTTTTTTAGATACATTGCGTTTACTATGTATCTAGACATAGTGTATATCTAAGTGTATAACAAAAGCTATGAATCTAGAAAAGCCAAAACGTCTTATAATTTGGAATGGAGGGAGTATTAGCTAATTCCTAATGATCTTAGGAATTTCTTCATTACTTGCTTTCTCAATGACATGTCAAAGCAAACTTCAGAAACATAGAAAGTGATAGAGCTTACATATGCTAAATTTAATGAGGAACTTCAAGTTACTAAATATGGGGCAACATTTCAAGTCCCTTCTGAATATACACTGCAAAGATGAATAAACCTTCATATTACACATGATAAAGTGAAAAAAAAACAAAGTGGGCATCAACTTATATTAATCTAAAGTGTAAGCATACCACTCTAATATCAGACATCAGCACCAAACTCTGAGCTTCTGATAAACCTTGGAGAACCACAGTGTCAACAGTATCACCATGTACTGGATAACAAGAATAGCAGTCCTCATCCCCACAACCCCCACAATAAGAGTCATCAGAAAATTTGATTTTAACAACAGCCTCAACCAAGGTGGGCATTCTCTCAAGCAAAGGAGTCCAACCGTAACTGACTTCAAGCCACAGTGAAATGAGATTCGGTGCATAAATATGAGTGTGAGAAATCGTACCAAAATCACAGTAATTATTGAAGCTTAGAAACTTTAGGGATTGTGACGAAATCCTATGGCAGTCAAGGAATCCGCAATCTTCGAACTCGAGAGCTTCCAATGCTGGGCAGCTGGAGAAGTCAAGGAAGCTATCATTGAATTGTTGCCATTTGACCGTTAGCCTCTTCAGATTTTGCGAGACGAGAGGCAGATTGCCCAGCTCAAGCCAGGGGTCCCAAGCAAAGTTCAACCGGCTAATATCAAGGTTTAGCACCTGGACTTTGCACATCAGAACATGCCGGATCCAGAGTTTCATGCGGGGGATGTCTTTGTCTTCATATCCACACAAGTTGAGCACGAGTGTCAAGAGGCGAGTCTCCGCTAAGGAGCAGCAGATGGTAGACAAACTCCCTGAGCTCCGTTACTGATGAATGCTTCATGGCCATTGCCGCACAAAATGCGCAGGCCCGTGGCAGACTTCCAGAGGTGGCGCCAGCGCCGGGCCAGCACGCACGTCCGCACGGCCTCCTGCGCTGGCAGGAATGACAGCACGTGGTGAAGGACATCATCCGGGAGCGCATCGAGACTGGGGCGGCCAGCCCCCGGAGGCGCCGCCCTCTTGACCTTTCCGCCCCTTTTCCTCGGAGGCATCGCGTCGAACAGATGGCGGGCGTCAGTGCTGCAACGGAAAGAATCGCTCAGATAGAGCGAGGCGTTGAAGCCGCACCGGCGAAAGTGAAGACAAATACAGAGTCTGCGCTGGGTGCCCACCTCACCTTGCCTGGCCGGCGGCGGCTTCACTGGCGGCCGGAGCAACGACGCTGAGAACGGAGGGCGCTAGGGCTCGGATGTGTCCGTGCAAACCAGATCGATCTCGCGGAGTAGAGAAGGGATCACAGGGTCGCGGGGTAGGAGGGAAAATGGGGTGCCGGGTGCGCATGAATCGGCTGTACGGAGTACCTTCACGAATTCACATCGCCATGGGCGGCTGCATTGAGGTTGCCATCTTCGGCGTTTTTTTTTATAATAGGTATCTGTATTTCTAGATAAGGAAGACTTACATATACACATACGAATACAGACACGTAGGTAGAGGATACAGACACAGCTTTCCTAGCCAAACATCATGAAGGACCTTAAAGAAAAGAATAATTACACCAAAGCCTCTAAGTCCTCCATGAAACCGACGCGCTACGCTCAAAATCGGCCGCCGCCGCCGAAGACGTCGGGCACCACCCTGAGCTGAAGACGCCCATCGTACACTGGCTTTGATAGGAGTCGAAGTAGATGAAGTCATCGGCAGTCGTCCATCGATCGACCAAGGCCACGCCCAAGCTCTTCAGCTCCTGGATCTAGACTCGCCAACGACGACCACCGCCGTCGAGGGAGGGATGAGCTTGATCTAGCCGCGAATCGTCCACAACACCTGTAGCCTGCTCCGCACCCTTGAGGAAGAAGGCTAGCGACTTCATCACCTGATAGAGACAACGAAGCGCCGGCCTCGGACTCCTATACAGATCTCCCCGACCTCGCCGGTGACATCAGAGAAGAACGCCACCAGGGCGAGGAAAAGGTCGGGAGAAGTTATTCTCCTGCGTCGTCGCCGTCTTCGGCTCACCGACGCTGTCAAGAAAAGTAAGCCATAGAGGAGCATAACCCCTGGCAAACCCTAGCTCCATCGACACGCACCGACGGTGAGCTCAACCTAAGACTAAATAGATATAATAACTAGCTAACCTATATACATCCGCATGCTGATTCCCTAGCCCTCCTCCCTCTCCAACGCCTAACTAGCCGCCGGAGAGGAAAGGGGCCGGCGGAATCGTCGCCGGAAACGTGCGTAGCCTCCTTTTTGCCCTGGGCAACTGTAGCTAGGGGATAAGGAGAAGAGAGTTCCAGCGTGTGCCTTTTGAGCAGGTTGCCATCTTCGGCGTTCACGCTTGCTAGGAAGGAGGTTGGCTTGTGGCTTGTGGCTTGTGGTGGAAGGTCGAAAGGAGGTGAACACTTCTCGAACGAAATGAACGGAGCCGACAAGTGGGCCATTCCACCTCCGTGGTCCACACAGCACCAGCCGATGGCACTGGTACAGGGCCTAGCCCACCGACCCGCAAAGTTTTCACGGACATGGGAGCCGGACTTTCCAATCTCGTTCCCGCAGGCCGTCGTAGCAAAGCACACACATGTGAAGATTAACGAAAGGTAACAAGTCTAAATGGCTAATTGCGTGCTAAGTTTAAAGATAGTGTTCTGATTCATTTTTTATTCCCAGTCCCATATATCCCACATCATCTAATTTGGATTCCCATATCACTTGAACTGTTGTTTCGATTATTGTTATAGCCAAAATGACTTCTGAAACAAACTTTCCATAGAACACTTCTGTTGTGCATTTTTTTTTCTGAAAAGTTATTACGCGACGGCCGCGCGCTCACACGACCGTGCGACTGAAAGGTCCTAACTAGCTAGAGGGGGGTGAATAGCCTATAAAAATTTCTACAACAACACTTAAGCCAAGTGGTTAGACAATTAAATGGCGAAGCGAATGTTGTGCTAGCCTACTAAAAATGCAAGCCACCTATCCTCAATTCTAGTAGCTATGATCTCTATTTCACACAAGGGCTAAGTAATTACTTTCTAAGTTAGTGAGCTCTCAAAGACTAACTAAAGAGCCTCACTAACCAAACTAACAAGACACAAGCTAGCTCTCAAAATTAGTTACATTAAAGAGCTTAGCTACACTAGAATGTAAATACAAGAGAGAGATAGTGAGGGTTATACCGCCGTGGCCAGTGACAATCAATCAAACACAATGAATACCAAATAAAATTCTCAGAGACAAGATGACACAATAATTTTTCACCGAGGTTCACTTGCTTGCCGACAAGCTAGTCCCCGTTGTGGTGATTCACCCACTTGGAGGTTCACGCGCTAATAGGTATCACACGTCTAACTTGCAATCGGGTGCCGCACAACCAACACAAGATAGGATCACACAAGGCACGCACAATCCACTAGAGTACCTTTTGGCTCTCCGTCAGGAAAAGGTCAAGAACCCCTCACAATCACCACGATCGGAGCCGGAGACAATCACCTTCCTCCGCTCAACGATCCCCGCTGCACCAAGCCGTCTAGGTGGCGACAACCACCAAGAGTAACAAGCATATCCCACAGCGAAACACAATCACCAAGTGCCTCAAGATGCAATCACTCAAAGCAATACACTTGGATGCTCTCCAATCTCACCAAATGATGAATCAATCAAGCAAGATGAGTTAGAGAGAAATGGCTAGGCTCACTAGGGTGTATTCTCAATAGAAATTTATGGCCAAGAGAGTGAGCCCAAGCCAGCTACCATGTATTTATAGAGCCTCCATACGAATAGAGCCATTAGGGTCAAGGAGGGGCTCCCTACGCGCTGACCGAACGCACCTGTCGGGCCGACCAAACGAGCAACCCCAGCGTCCGGTCACGCGGATGCTGCCATGCGACTCCCGTGTTCATCCACAGCCGCCCGATCTCAACGGTCACTAACCCCTACGCCAATGGTTAAGTGATGACCGGACGCACATCAACATGACCAGACGTACCACAGCGGCGTCCGATCGTGCCTACGCCCGAGCCACCAAGCCAGCGACCTGACGCACCGTTGTTATGACCGGTCCCTCCACAACGTGGAGTCCGGTCACTTCCAATAAGGCACCAGAGAGGATTTTTGCGACTGGATGCGTCCGTTCACGCATGACCGGACGCGCCCTAGTGTCCGATCCTCTTTGGGTCACAAGTCGAACCCCGCGCGCTGCCACGTCAGCAAGATCGGATGTGTGAATAGTAACACACCAGAGTCCGGTCACTTCTCTTCTCAAAGTCTGGTTAGAGGATCGAGCCATGTCCCTCTCTGCGCGCTACTGACTGGACGCAGACACTGAGTCCGGTCACTGCCTAAGCAGAGTCCGGTCACCTCAAGATGCCTCCTCCACTTCTCAAACATCACCACCCTTGCTCAAAAAGTGCCAACCACCAAGTGTCTCACCATAGTGCACGTGTGTTTGCATTTTTCACAAGCATTTTCAAGGGTGTTAGCACTCACTAGAATCTAAATGCATATGCAATGAATTAGAACATCTAGTGGCACTTTGATAACCGCATTTCACGATGAGTTTCAACCCTCTTAATAGTACAGCTATCGATCCTAAACGCACTCACACCCACTTGGTGTCTTGAGTGCCAAAACAAAAAACTCCTATCAAGTATACCTTTGCCTTGAGTCTTTTTGTTTTTCTCTTTCTTCTTTTCCAAGCTTTAAGCATTTGACCATCACCATGGCCTCCACCATCAACATGATCTTCATCTTACTTCACCACTTGAATTGGATCATCCTATCTAGTCACACACTTAGATGCAAGGATTAGTCCAAATAGGTTTCATCAATTATCCAAAACCAAACTAGGGCTTTCAATCTCCCCCTTTTTGGTAATTAATGACAACCTCCACAAAGATATGAATTTAAAATCAATTTTGAATCCATGTTGCTTGCCCAAGCGTTTTTACCATGTGTAAAGGATTTGGCAAGTTTCATGAACTCGAATTGCTAGCATTAGCTCCCCCCTACATATGTGCTAAGAGTTTGGATAGAAAGCTTGCACATATACATAGATAGGAAATATGGGAAAGCAATGTCTACCAAATGATGCTAAGGTATAAGAGATGGACCTTTGAAGCGTGATACCAGTTGGAGTGCACCAATATACCATCCTTAGCACCATTGTTTGCTAGATATCACTTGAAAACAACACAAACTAGATACCTCATGAGATCAACATTAGAAGCAAGGCTCTAGTACCGCTTGTGAAACCAAATTCAAGTGTCTAGCTAAACATCCTATGCATGCTAGTATTTCATTTCATCATTTAATCCTACAACTAGCATACACCACACAAGCATGTATATTGAGTTTAAACTTGACAAATGCAAGGAAGCATATGTGAATGCACATTCAAATGCATCATATAAGTTCATGAGCCTGCTCCCCCTACTTGTGTGCCAAATTTTAATTGATCCCCTTCCTTTGTCATTTCTCTTCCCCTATGTCAATTATCTCCCCCTATCACTTATATCTTTGTTCTTCTCCCCCTTTGTCATCAATGACCACAAAGGTTCAAATTTTAGATAGGTTAAGATTATCAATGTCAATCAATGGGGTGAGGATCATTTTCCCAAATTTGGTTTAATCTAGAACACTTGCCAAAGATATTTAACTCGGTTTGATCCAAGGACAAGCTTCTTCACACCTCATTTCAAGGGTTATCTTGACCATGTTGAGTTAAACACTTATAGTTTGTTTTCTAGATCAAACGCTAGGATTGCAAGCCCATAAACATGTCATATGGTACCACTAGATCAAGTCAAGCATAGAAGCAATAGTGGTACCATACAAGCATCAAATTCATTTGATTTTCATGAATGAGCTTATAAAACATGAGGAATGACTAGATGCACTAAACAAGTCCTTAGCAAAGGATGTATGCCATGCCAAACAATTTTACCTTGCTTTGCTCGAAGGAGAGGCATGTTATATTAGTGGGGGTGCATCAACACATATTTGAGAAAATCCAATATGTTCAATTCATTCCTTAGCTTGCAAAACCTTTTCTTATCAAGTGGCTTGGTGAATATGTCGGCAAATTAATCTTCGGTGTCCACACTCTTAATTGATATGTCTCCTTTTTGTTGATGATCTCTAATGAAATGGTGGCGGACATCAATGTGCTTTGTTCTTGCATGTTGAATCAGGTTGTTGGTGAGTTTGATAGCACTCTCATTGTCACATAGCAATGGCACTTGTTTGAGCCTGATTCCAAAATCATTCAAGGTGGCCTTCATCCAAAGAATTTGTGCACAACAACTACCGATGAATATGTATTCGGCTTCGATGGTTGATAGTGCAACACTATTTTGCTTCATTGATGACCAAGAAACAAGTGACCTTCCCAATAGTTGACATGTGCCCGATGTGCTCTTTCTTTCCACTTTGCATCCCGCATAATCCGAGTCAGAGTAACCAACTAGCTCAAATTTTACTCCTTTGGGATACCACAAATCAATATTTTTTGTATGCTTCAAGTACCTCAATATTCTCTTTGTAGCCTTCAAATGACTCTCACTTGATGAGGCTTGGAATCTTGCACACATACATACACTAAACATGACATCCAGCCTTGATGTGGTCACATAAAGTAGGCTTCCAATCATAGAACGATACAACTTTTGATCCACCATGTTGCCACTTGCATCACTATCCAAATTGACATTTGTTCCCATTGGTGTACTAATTGTCTTTGCTTTATTCATGCCAAACTTCTTGAGCATGTCTTTGATGTACTTGCCTTGACTCACAAATGTACCATTCTTCAATTGCTTGATTTGAAGACCAAGGAAGTAACTCAACTCTCCTATCATGTACATCTCAAACTCATTATCCATCATCTTCCCAAACTCTTCACAAAAGTCTTGATTGGTTGATCCAAATATGATATCATCAACATATATTTGTAACACAAACAAGTCATTGTCAATCCTCTTGGTGAAAAGAGTGGTGTCAACCTTGCCCATAATGAACCCTTTAGAGAGTAAAAAGTCTCTCAATCTCTCATACCATGCTCTACGAGCTTGCTTCAAGCCATACAATGCCTTCTTCAACTTATACACATGGTTGGGCTTCTTGTCATCTTGAAAACTGGATGGTTGCTCAACATAAACTTCTTCATTGATGTAGCCATTGAGAAATGCACTCTTGACATCCATTTGATAGAGCTTGATGTTATGAGCACAAGCATAGGCTAACAAGATTCTAATTGCTTCCAACCTTGCAACTAGGGCATATGTTTCACCAAAGTCAAGACCCTCTACTTGAGTGTAACCTTGTGCTACTAATCTTGCTTTGTTCCTTACTACTATCATATCTTGATCTTGCTTGTTGTGAAAGACCCATTTGGTTTCAATCACATTGTGTCCCTTTGGCCTATCAACTAACTCCCATACTTGATTTCTAGTGAAGTTGTTTGGCTCTTCATGCATGGTGTTGGTGGTCACTAACGATCAAATCCGACCGCCAATTAGAGTCCAAAACGAGAGAATCAAACAAACTTTGGACACATATGCATGTACTTTTGACCTAGTTCCACGTATATTGGAGAAATTATGTTTTGCAGGTCATAAGTTTGAATACAAGTGGAAAACTAAACAAAATGAACAAACCTAAAAGCGTAATGTAGATTCTACATCCAAGAACCAAGCAAAGGCCCACTTCAATGAAGAATCTGGGCCGAGCACTGATGTGGGAAGGGTCCAGGCCCACCTAGGAACCGACCACACGAAGGCGGTCACGGGGCAGCCCCACCAGGGTGCGGGTGCACCGGGGGTGTGGCCTCACCCCTGCTGCTGCCTGCTGGGCCCGGTTTCCTCTGGTGGTTGCATGCCGCCATGCTATGTCGGTCGATGGTGGTTTCCAAAAATACCTGCGCCAAACCGACCATGGATTAGTATAAATAAAGGGCTAGTGCTCACCTCTCAAACACATTTCATTTGGGCTCTACACCTCCACCTCCACTTGTACTCTTTTTACCTTTTAGTAGCATTTGTGAGCTAGGCAAGAGCTATCAAGGAGGGCTTGGCTCCTTGGAAGAAGACAGGAATCTTGGTATGAATACTATAAAGAGTTCTTCCATAGTCATGCCCTCATACCTTCAATATAGTAGTGCATATGAACTAGAGTATAGTTGTCTTGTTATAATCATGATATATGAACTAGCATATAGTTTGTGTGTTATGATCTTAACATGTTCAACTTTATGCTTAACCATTCATATGACTTGTATGAGTAGAAGTAGAGCTAGGTTGAGGTGGCGGTTCATTGTTCCTTTGGGTTTGCCCATGTCCTATGCTTGTCGATCCATAGGGCGAAGTCCTGGGGGATATGGGTAGTTTCTTTGTACACGGGCATGGTGCTCGGGTGCACTGGAACCTTCAAATATGACAGTGCCCCCCGGTTGAGGGGTAGACGGCAGGTGGTGATAGCCCTGTCCGTCCCTTGTAATCCCCTACGTTCGGGTACTATGTAGGACTTTTAAAGTCTCTCGCGCTTGCTGACAGACCAGTGCTCGGAGATCTCCCCGTCCATCTTACACTTAGTTCTAACTCTAATCATATAACTGGCATGATCATTAACTGTTCTTTGCACAGCTATATTTGACCATGATGGCTCCACTTAGGAATATTCTTTTATTCTTTGTTTTCCTTTTATCCTTGAGGTTGGCCTAGATGTGTGTCCACTATCCTTGAAATACCATTTTTACCCCTGTCATAACTATTGGTTCACTAATGCAAGTATGTAATCTTGTTCATATTCATGCTAGACTCTTTATACCTTGCCCTCCTTTGGGAAAATATAAATAACGATACCTTGAATACTTCCGGGTGAAATGCTACAACGATAGATCCGTGCGCTTGCGGATATTTTCTGTAATCGTTAAGAACAATCATAGTTGGTGTTTCTTGGTGGCGTCGCTAAGGTTTACTCAATGTTAGTGATGGTGCTAAGAAATACCAACATGCTTTTCTAGCGCCGTTGCTGAGGATGGACTTAAAACCTCCACATCTGGTGATTGCGCTAAGAAATGCCAACAAGCATTTCTGGCGACATTGCCGGGGATGGACTTAAAACCTCCACACTTGGTGATTGCGCTAAGAAATGCCTACAAGTATTTCTGTCACCATTGCCAGGGAGGGCATAGGTTAAAGAATCTAGTAGGACATGATCATGATCACACGCATGTAATGGTAGCCATAGTTTATGTAGGCTAATTTTGCTTGTTTTCTTCCTATTGTGGATGAAAACAGGATAGTGTATGAGTGGTTTCGACCTGCCGGATAACTACATAAAAAACCCAGAGGCACTCCTAAGCATGAGTCAGTCTCGTGCCGCTTCTTCTTCTGCCACTCCACCGGCAAGTGAACCAGTCACCCCCGCACCATCCACTACTACCGCTATGACCAAGACACTCCATGACTACTCCACCCCTGTTGTTGCCAATGTGCCCGTTGGGCCCGCTGTCAACACGGGAGCTGGAAACTTTGAGCTTTGCACTGGCCTGATCATGATGGTGCAGGCAAACCAATTCTATGGTTTGTCTAGCGAGGACGCAAGTGCACACTTGCAACACTTCCTGGAGCTATGCGACACCATCGTCATCAAAGACATTGTTGACACCAAAAATTGGTTCGATGGAAAATCCCTAAGGACAGAAAATTATAAAGGAAAGCCAAAATATTTAAGCAAGTCGGCTAACCAAATTGCCAGCAAGATCGGGACAACGTCATCATTCCAAAGGGATGGACCCCATTGGCAAGGACAACGAGACATGAAGAAAACACATCGGACTTCATAAAAAGGGAAGATTGAAGTCCAAGTTATCATGATTTAGGAAAGTTTTGTCTTCTTTTCCAAGTTTTTGTAATCAATCTTGTTCGATCAGGACTCATAGCCAAGCCTCAGGTATAAATACTAAACCCCGACCATTGTAATGAACATCTCCAACGATCAACACAAATTAGTACCTTTACTTTTTCGGCTCACGCCACCCCTTAGGAGTAGGAGTAGAGTAGATCTCGACAAGTTCTTCGACGAACAGGGCTGGATCAGTTAGGTCCGACCTCTAGTTTGTCTGTGAGTATCCATCATGACTTATACCTTGTTTGTAAGGCTGCATCAGTTAGGTCTGACCTCTTGCAAGCTTTGTATAAGTTAGTTATCGTCAGTTGATTGTAAGGCTGCCCTCGGTTAAGTCTGATCTCTTGCAATTGCAAATAGTTATCCTTGATTCTTATCAAAATCTGCATGGCTGCCCTCAGTTAAGTCTGATCTCATACAAATTTTGATACGAATCCCCTATCAGGTTAAGATTGAGATAGATCGGCTTTGTATTTCTTTTTGAATCATCATCTCGTTGCACTACATCGTTTACATCCTGCTTTGATGATGGCTCTTGCTAGTCTAGCCATTCTATTCCGATCTTGATCGAAGATAGTGTGTGGTCAAAGGCATGTTTAGCCCTAGGTAAGGCTTGCTAGTTGATGAGATCCGGCCTAGAAGTGCTTTCATGGCTGCATCTGTTAGGTCTGACCCCCACTGATAGCATCATAGATTGGAAATCATCAAGTGGTAAGCCTTGCTTATGGCCAAGCATAGTCTTCGGCTACATGCTATGTCTGCATCAGCTATTTAGCCGATCGCCTGAGCTCTCACAATCATAGCGTGTTCCTATGATCTCGTTAAGCGTTTATAGATCTATATGCTTTGAAGGTTTAATCTGTTATCCTTATTATGGCTGTATCGGTTAGGTCTGACCCCTACTAATAAAGATAGTAGATTAGATCTGATAGGTGTATGGGTTTATACACGTTTAATGGTTAAGTGGTTACATGCTATGACCCTTCTTTCACTGGAATCGGCTATTTGAGAATATATATTGGCTATTTACATTATCTTTACTTATTTTTGTCTTGATTAAAAGCTAGTATGTTTCTCAATCAAATCATATGCTTTCATGCCTATCTTTTTACATCTTTTGCATGCTTTTATGATGATCGACAAGTTAGATCTGTATAATTGAGTAACTGATGATTGCCGATACATTCATTTTACTTATCATACATCATGAACATGCTAGATATTGACTCTTTAGTCGATAGCCCTGTCTCATTGGCCACTTGGCCGCACATTTGGAACTGTCTGGACAAACGACCGATGTGTTCCACCTTAAATTACTGGTCAATCTTGCTCCCTTGTCAATTATAGGTCAAATTGACTGGCATCCTCCCCAAGGTCATGACCGTCTGGTCCGGTAGTGCCCTTCCAAAGCCCAAAGACAAAGCTCAGGATCTGCTCCGCATGGGCCTCTCCCCGGTGTTGATCACTGTGTTCTCGGCATCGATTTTTCGGCGTCGACACAGGTCTAGCACGCCTAGTGGGACCACAATTGTTTGATTAGAAGTCAACCATAGTCGTCAACATTGAAAACAACAATGCCATCCTCAAGGTCAACCTTGAGGACTTGCCTGATGACCAGAAGGCGCTCATTGAGTAGGCAACGGAAGAATTCAAAGAGAAGTGCCTGCTGTCTTATAGCAGGACGCACGAATCTGTCGTTCATAAGACCCGGCTGCCATGAGTTCTCCTGCATGGACAGAGCGATCTAGATGAAGCTGAAGCTAGACTTGCTTCCCAGATGATCCACAAGACAGTCAATGAAGTCATTACAAATCACAATCAGACGCTTGCCAATACAATTGGCAATGTTATGAAGTCAGTCTTCTTTGGGGCACCGGTTGATCAGACGGGACCAGCATACTTCAGTGGCTTCAACCCTTTGGCTGTGGGAAGCAATGTGACTAGCTCTCTAGTCAACAACCGAATGGTGGGTAGTGTTGATGGTCAATAACACCCATTTTGACCATCAACATTTCACCCAAAAGCATGATAAAAGTCATCACATGTGTATGATTTTCTTTATAATTCACCTAGTTCCACTTGTACATGTAGATTTATTTGTATGCAGGAAATATGGCAAAAATAGGCCAAAATGGTGACAAATATGGACCACAGGGGCAAGTGGACATGGCAGGGCCACTTGGGCCCATAGCCAGGCGTCGCCCGGCCCCCACCTGTGACACCTTGGCACTTTGCCACATCAACGATCCACGGGAGCTCTTCCTCAGCCAATGGGATGTGTTGATTCAAGTCGGTTTGATCAACGGTCATGATGGAGAGCACATGGATCCATGGGCCCATTCTCATAGGCTTGGAGCCTCCTCAACTGGCTTCCCGTCTAAATTTTGACATGTGCTGTCTTAGTAACCGCCATTGGGAGTCAACCAACGTCGTATGATGCAAAGGCAGTGGAATGGAGGGCCGGGCGGCGCCCTCCTGAGGCCGCCCGGTGCCCAAGTTACCTCCACCACCTTACTTGACATCTATAAGTACCCCTCCTACAGCAACCGACCTTAGAGAGCTATAAATAGTGGTGTGAGGCGCCATTTGTATTCAACACCATCTCATTCCATCACTCCAAGTGACGAGTAGTAGCTAGACTAGCACTATAGCTCTACTACTTAGAAGTAGAAGATAGGGAGAGAGTGAGGACAAGCTTGGAGATGGGCCGGGCTTGTCGGCATCCTCTCCAATTGTGCTTCAGCGGATGAAGCTCGTCTTCGAGTGAAGTCCGACATCTTCTCTATGGTAACTCTGCTCTTTTGCATTATTTAAGTTTTATTTATATTATTGTGTTTACTAGTTTCATCGCTTGGTTAGAGTGCTCTAGTCTCATTTCATCATGTACAGGATTAGAGTAGTGAGTCTATAGATTAAGTGTGGTGTTTAGGCTATAGCTTGCCTATGTTTACGGCTAGGCCTCTGGATAGATTGTGGTAGGTGGCAGGTGGTGACAGCCCTGTCCATCCTTTGTATTCCACCACGATAGGTCTAGTTATTAAATCATAGGGCTCATGGTGTTGTTGCGCCTAATCAACCCTCTAGGTGAGGTTAGGGCAGGTACGCCCCAAAGTAAACAACCATGATATAGTATTCCTTAGTCTTGCCTTAGTTTAGAGAAACCACATATATCATCTCTACCTATTTTGCCCTTGTTCTATTCCTTGGATAAACTTAGTTCTTAGTCTAGTTCACTTCGCATTCCTCATGGAAATACGATACCTTGAAATACTCCCGGGTGAAAGCTACATTGATATCCATGCACTTGTGGATTTATCTGTTTGCCATATCTAGTGTCAACAAGCTTTCTGGTGTTGTTGCCGGGGAATGGTAGCTGTTCTAGTTTAGAACCGAGTCATCCAAGTGTTTCTTTCCATATGTTTTATACCATGGATTACATTCCTATCATTCAATTCATTGCTCCAAAGGGTGCTAGTTTGGAGCCACTTCATCAAAACCTATCCTCACCCATAGTTATGAAATTCGCCCTTGTTTCATAACTAAAGTTCGGGAGCTATCTTTTCTAGGGAAAAAGATGACAACCCATATGCTCATCTATGAGAGTTCGAGCAAGTGTGTTCATGCCTTCACATTTTGGGCATGTCATATGAAACCCTTAAGTGGAAGCTATTTTTGTTCTCTTTGATGGGATTAGCCAAACTATGGTATACTCGAACCGTAGAGAGTGCACAAGGATAGTGGGAAGTTCTTCGGTCCAAGTTTTGCTTAACCTTCTTTCTTATCACCCGAGTGGTTCATCTTCAAAGAGAGGTCCTAAATTTCAAGCAAAGGGAGAAAGAATCCCTAGGTGCTGCATGGGCCCGTTTGATGGATCTTTATTCATCTGGCCCTGATCTTGCTATACCCAAACCTATACTTTTGCAATACTTCTATTTGGGTCTTAGTGAGAAATCTACACAATTCCTTGACCTCGCTTCAGGAGGAGCCCTCTTACATCTTCCTATTGGTGAGGGGAGAGCTATCCTTGATACAATCCTCGAAAACTCTCCCTACACTGATGTCCATGGCTACTCCCTTGAAGAAAAGGACAATCCAATCCCCACACAAGAAGAAGTTTTGACCGCCAAATCCTTACAAATTCCATCTAAATCTTTAGCTGCCGACCCAATTCCTGAACCAATCCTAGGGACACCAAAGGAAGAAGAAATTCATCCTTTGGAGTTTCCCTCTAAACCCGAGGATCTTGTCCCTAATGTTGGAAACATCTTAAACCATCCAATCCAACATAGATATTCGGCATTCTTTACCTCAAATCACCATCTTCCTTATTCATCTCATGATTTGGTTGTCCAAGAGCCCCTCAAATCAACACCATTTTCCACCTTAGACTTTGATGTCCCCGATGCCTATCATTGTTTCTTTGTTGATAACTCAAACCAAGGAGGCACTTCACCCCTTTTGGTTGACACCAAATGGGAGCATAAATCATCTGAGGCTAGGATCCCTATCCCAATGGAGGACGAGGATAGAAATCCACTCATAGAATGCCATAAGCAAGAGATAATGGACAAATATGTTTGGTCTATGGACATTCTCGAGGGGTCAACTTTGGAATCCAGGGAGGATCATGTGAATGAACATCAAAGCTACATTCTAGAAGAGCCACAATATCCACGCCTTCATGAGAAATATCTAGAGTCAATCTTTCCTTGCACTACCTACACCTATGAGAGTTACACCCATCCTATGCTTCTCTTTTATCAAATCCTTGAGAGGATGGTTGTGGATGCTTTTGTTTACCATAAGTATTCCAAAGCTCGTAGTTGCCTTGGTGCAAGTTCTTGCAGTTAAAACTGCAAAGGTCGAGCTTATGACTTAAAACAAAGCACTGCCGGGAGATAACCCGTTTGCTTGCTATTTTCAATTCAATAAAGTTTGTTTAGTTTCTATCATCATAAGTAATCATAGTAATAAATAAAAATAGTTTACCTTTTAAATTATGCTTTTCCTTTCAAATAAAATAGAGCGAACCCAATGAAGATTCAGCTTGATTGTTGCACTAGCCGATGGACTCACACATCGGTCGGGTTTGTAGTATCACCTTGCACTAGTCTTTGTTGCAGATAGCAAAATCATGAAGCAAGATTTTGAGCAAGCATCAAGAGTGACATCAAGAAGAAGGAATTCAAGTCAAGGACAAGGTACAAATGTGAAATTCAAGAGTGAGGCTAATCGGGCATGGAGAGCTTGGAAGCAAATGTGATGGTCCATTCAAAGTCATCATCATGAGCCATCACGCTTCAAACACAACAAAGGTAACATCTCTAAGGTATGTGGTTAATGTTTAAATCATTACCTTTGACCCGATAAGCATGAAAATGAAGAATTTGATATGATTGAACTTGTTTAGTTTTGCTGACACAATGGTCAAGCTTAGCTTTTCAATCATGTCTTCTTCCTGTTCATAATCATAGCTAACTCTTTTAAACTCTTATCACATTGAGCAGTAGAAGTATGCCCAAAATGATTGTGCAAATGTTCTTATAATCTTGTCTTAACTTAATCCAACATAGGAAGAGTAGAGTTTGAGATGTTAAAATTGAATGATCATGATTTGTTTTTACATTCTCATCTCTAAAACAAATGCTTAAACATGAACCTCTTCTTATGCAACCTATTGTCATGTTGAGTTTAGATAAATTTTGTGACCTTATGAATTAGTGGCACTTCAAAGTAAATACCCCTTTTGCCTTTTTGTGAAGAGAGACATGGAGTTAAAAAAAAGTTGGGCACATGAAGGTCCAAGTATATTATATATATATATATATATATATAATAGCTCCATGATCTCAATTGTTATCTTGTGGGGGTCATTAGCTTGAGAAGTGTCACAACCTTCACTAGGAACATTGTTTAATTTAACAATATACATGACATAGGAATGTTTCTCCTTCACCTTAATCTCCCCTTTGGCATGATAAGTGTTTAGGCGCTTTTGTTTCAATTCCAATCATGCTATGTGCCTCTGTTTGCTTTTCAATAAGAGGGATAAAGTTTTGGTTCACTGGTACATCTATACTAGTAGAACTCTGTTGCTTTCACTCTTTGCGTCTTTGAATAAGCATAGATGTCGAAGGAACAGGTGTGGGGGTTGGGCAACCCAACTCTAGCTTAAGCAACTTCTCCTCTGATGAAAAACACCGAGGCTAGACATAGAAGGACTTCACATATCAACATCAACTTGTTGGACTTCATCTCATTATGAGATGTTGGTTTGTATCTCGGTACCTCTCTTCTACATTTATCTCCTTGAAAATAAATGCATAAAAAAGTCAATTCTTTCATGTTATTAAAACTTGATGAACTCTAAAACATGACCCCAAGATTTGATCATGACTTATCTTATGTGATTGGCTTACATAATCTTTATTCCTTGTCTTTCACTTAATGCTTATGGGAACCTTACTCAATTAGGATAACATTACCTAAGTTATTGTGAAGTGTGATATAGTGATGACATGACAAGTCCTTCTTTCTAATCAAGTGTTTTGGAGACTTTTGTTTTGAACAAAATTTAAAACCATGGCTACATAACTCCTCTATGGTATAAATGTCCTACTAGAGCCATAGGCAATATCTTGACAAACCCACACTTTCTTGCTGCTTAGATTTTGTTTTGAGTTTTGTCAAATTGTGTGACCCTAGTGAGTGATACACCATGCTTACATGATCAAGATTACATACACTTCACCCACTTATGCTAGGCTCTTACACTAAGAGCTAGCGCAGACATTCCTTTCCACCTCTCCACAAATATGCCTTTTTACCTCTCCACAAACATGCCTTTCCACCTCTCCACAAAATAAAGACTCCATGTATCCAAGATGTCTCTCCATTCTCCATACAAGTCTGAAAGAGACATGGGTTATATGTTGTGAAAGAGAGAGAGAGAGTTGAAAAAAGAGAGTTGGAAAAGATGATGAAAAAGAGCGAGAGAGATGAGTGAAAAAAGTGTCAAAAAGAGAGGATGAGCATCAAAGATAGCCCATGATCTCAATCATCTAGATTTGGAGAGAGCATCTTTGAGGAGTCAACCTTCCACTCATATCCACACACTTGCACTCTTGATCATGTTTGTATGTTGTTTTCTACCATGGATTCATGCTTTGACTTTACAATATAAACATTCTAAGTATGCCTTTCAAGTTCTCCTACCCAAAACTCCCCATAAGCCATAGTTGTAGGGCCTTGAGGCAAAGAAAGATCTTAGTGAGGACACATACACAAATACCATTCAATGATTTGAGAGAACCATATGAGGAGTAACATGAGCTATGTTTTGTTTTGAAAAAATATTGTCGAAAACTCCAATCTCACTTGAGAAGGAGAAGTGTGGGGGGTACGACCCCGGATACCCACGGTAGGCCACATGGGCTACGCCTCCAGGGGTGGCCCAGCCCACGAGAAGGAGACTTGCGGGGCACGATTCTGCTCGGCGCCTCCCGTAAGGCATGGGGAGGATATCCTAAAGATGTTACGAGATATGTTAGGATACGTACGATCCCATGATTCTTGTAATCTGTTATTACTTTCCGGTTATCTCTTAGATCTAACCGACTTGTAACCTTGCCCCCCGGACTATATAAGGCGGGCAGGGACCCCCTACAAAATCACGGCAAATCATACGATAGCTAATACAAACCAACATACCACAGGAGTAAGGTATTACGTCATACTGATGGCCTGAACCTGTATAACTCGTGTGTCTCTGTTGCCTTCTTGTTCTTGATTACACGCTCCTCTGCCGATCAATCTACCATCGCGGGATACCCCTCGGTGGACTGCCGATGATATTCTGTCGATAGTTGGCGCGCCAGGTAGGGGTGTGCGTGCTATTTCCTTGTCGAACAAGATGGCTTTTTCCGCAGGCTCTTCATCCCTCCCGCAGCCCGGCCAGATCTTCACGGTTGAAGGGTCGAGATGGCGACTAGAGGGGGGGGGGGGTGAATAGTCTTTTCTAAAACTTAATCGCGTCGGCTAACTGATACAAATGCGGAATTAAAACTATCTGTAACACCTCGGGTGTTAGCCTTGCATAACTTGATTTGCATAACATGAGCATGATCATCACGCATTCATAAACAAGCATTTACCATTGAAACATTGAATTGAAACATATGCAATGTTGCTTATTATTGCATGTTTCTTTGTACATATGCAAATGATCATGAATGTAAACATGTACTTGGTAGATTTGAGTCACCAAAATGTTTTGGCAATGCTTAGGTTCACAAATGGAACATGGATCATGAATGTCATTTTTCATGGTCAAGTCTTTAAGGCATATTTCATGTGATTACTTTCAATAGCTCTATGAGTAACTACTACATGAAATGATTGAATGGCCTTGCAAATTGCTCAAACAGGCTTAGGATATCATTAGGAACAACTTTGGTATTTAGTGCTAGGGCTAGTTTGGTCATTAAGCCATGCCTTGATGTGTTTCCTCTTTTAAATGTGACATGTTTGACCAATTTGGAACTAGGTGTTAGGGACCTTGCATGGAGGTGATCACTAAAGCAAAGTTGTAGTGTTTGACATTAGGAACAACTTTTATTTTTATATCATGGACTGATTTAGCTTCTAACATGCTTGAATTGGGATCACAAAAGTCAACAAATAACTGTTTTCAACACTTAACGAATTTTGCTAAGTCTGGGATCACTGACAGCCTGATAAGCCGACTTTGATCATGATTTTACTCAGTTTACGTTGAGAATTGGAACACGATCATTGAACAACATTTGTAACTGGTACTTAGGTCTACAAAGTTGGTTTAGTAACCTAGCGCTAATTCGTCACGGATTGGAAGATCAATCATCACCAAAACTCATCGTCAGGATCGGTACCGAGGCTAACTGACGAACTGAATCACGGCGTCGTGGCCGACCGGCTTTAGGTGCTGATCTCCGCGTGGCGTGGGAAATGGCCGCGCGTCGCCGCCGGTCTATCCGCGCAGGCCACGACGCGCCTAGGCGCGCCTTCTTCACGCCAGCTACCGCCCGCTCCCTCCCAGCGCTCCCATTTCGCTTCTGGCTTCCTTCTTCACCGCAAGCGCAGCAGCGAGCTCCTCCCCGCCTCCACCATCGCCATTAGAGACGCCAGCTCATGCCTGGCCACTCCAGCACCACCGCCATAGCTCCACCGTCTCCCCAGCACCCCATTGCTTCTCCCCATGACCGCTGACAGCACTTGGTAAGCCACCGCAGCGCATGCAAGCTCGCCGGAGTTCCGCTGTGAGCCCCGTCGTCGTGGCCACGCCGCCACAGTCCTTCTCCCGCTCTGTTGGCTAGCGTGCTAGGTCCCCTAGCGTTCATAGATGCTTGTCCGCACCTTAGGTTGAGCCGCCGAGGTCGTCACCGGCGTACCGCCGATGTCCCGCCCCACCGTTCCGCCATGGTCGCTGCCGTCAGCTCTAGAGTCGACGATAAGTTCGGCCATGTGGCTTAGTAGGTTCGCTAGGTCACGTAGATCACGTAGCGTAGATGTCATCGCCGGCGAAGCTCGCTGTCGACGAGCCGCAGCCACGCAGTGCCTAGCAGCGCCGCTGCTCTGCTTCGAGTCAATGACATGTGGGGTCCCCTGACCACCGGGTCCCACCGGTCAGCGACTCCGTGTTTGAAGACTAACTCATTTGATTCTAGTTTTTTATTTCTTTTGTGATTTTCATATCTTCAGTTTTGTAGCTCCTAAATTTGTGAAATAAATATGGTTGTGTTCCTTAGGAAGTGTAGTATTTAAGAAAAATATGTTCTTGGCTTCAACAGTAGAAATTTCTGGAGATTTAAATAAGGATTTGAAATGTGCTTTTGAATGCATTCAAATTTGTTTATTTTATATCTAGAGTTCCTGTACTCCAAAAATTATGAAATTTTTGTGGTAAGCTAGTCTTAGCATATATGAACTCTGGTAAAAATTTGAAGACCAGTGCATGTGTAGAATTATAGTTATAGATTTTTCTTTTATGGCTAGTCAATCCTTGCATGAATTTTTATAAATTATTTATGAGTCCAAAATTCATGAAATTTGTTGGAGGTAATCCTAGTACCATATGGATGTTAAGAAAAATAGGAAATCTGTTGCTTGACACTTTTCAATAGGATTTTCCATTTATGCTATTTCAAGCCTTGCTGCCTTATCATTTTTGTATAGAATGTTCTACTTAGTAAAATGACATGAAATTTTTATAGTAGTCCTTTTATAGCATTAGTAAGGCACTGTAAATTTTTAAGAATTTAATAATAAGTATGTCTGATATATGTTTAGTATTTAACCTAGATATCTAAATAAAATAACAAAGGTAATTAAATAAATAGTTTGGACTTCACAATTATATTATCTTAACTCTATTTGGTATGCTTAAACTGTTGGTAGATTCTATGTTATCAAATTTTGAATGATTACATGAAGTAGAAGTATTATTACTTTATATTGCATGTTAAATAGTTTCCGGACTAATTCTAGAGTGTGATGAGTTGCATATTGAAACTGATGTGTACTGTAAAAATGGTTAATAACAAAGTTGTAGAGAATTTGATAAGCTTTCCAGAAAGTCTAGGATCACTATTTTTGGATTAGTAGAACTCCAGTTATGAGTGAAACAAGTAGCTACTATTTGTGGCATATTCGATGCATTGTAGAAGTAGTTAAGTAATAATCGAGAAGAGATATGCACCTACTCAATCAACGTGATGCACTTGTTAACATATATGCATTCGTAATACTTATGCCATACTCATGCATCTAGGATCGGAGGAAGAGATCACGTTGCTGGAATTCAAAGAAGCAGAGGAAGGGAACCAGCAGGAGGATCCGCAAGCCGCAGCTCCTGAAGGCGTGGAGCAGAACCCTGAAGAGCTTCCGGAGTGCCCTGACCACCGCCCTACTTCCTTTCTGCGAGGCAAGCCCTAGAGCATTATAAGTCTCCCAGTAATTTACAAATGTTTACTACGTATTTATGATTGATGCATTAGGTTATAAGAGTTGAATGAAACCACTTGATGCATGTACATTCCTTGTCCAGATATTACACCTTTAACCGGTATAGGTCCAGGATCGAATATATATGCTTAGCCATGCTTAGACCGGTAGAAGTCGGGTGATGTCCTATCACCTGCAAGATATAGGTGGATACCGGAGCACGGTTGGCTATATCTGCTATCGAGGAACAAAACCATGAGGTAAAAATAAATTGAGACCGGACGGGAAGTCGATAGAGAAGCAACAAGGCATGGAGGTCTTGGGTGTGGACTTATCCCCATCTGTGTCGATTAAGGACCGTACCGTTGTTGGCGCTTCTGACAAGATTGAACGCATGCCTCTCACTTAGCTGGCCGGATAACTCATTCCGACCGCGAAGCCGAGTAATTCAACTCAGGCCGGGAACTGTTCTGTTGTGCGCTCCTTCCGGGGAACGATCAGACTGAGCCCAAGGGCAGGCTTGGCCTGAGCATCCTGGCATCTGGTGTTCCAGATTGTGCGGGGCGGTACGGACCCACGAAATGTGTACCTGAGTTGTACCAAAGGTGACCTAAGACTATCGTGGCTGGTAGATCTGGGTTTGTGTTAGGAATAAATTCCCAGCTGGTAGAAATCGATTTGAATCGCCGTCTCTCCCGGACAGTGAGAAACTTGGCTAGTCCCAACATCGTAGCAATTATATTATGAAATATGATGGTTCAGATGAACATGGAATTACAATACCTACTATGGTTACTATTGTATGCTTCTAAATGATATACCACATGTTTGGCACAGGATAGTTGCTAATCTAGAAATGGATAGTTATAATTAACTTGATAAAGGAATCATAATTGTACAACGGGTAATTGCCTTTTTCACAAAATGTTGTTAAGTTACGTCCACTTATACAGCCTTGCATAATCCTTGGAGTCATTTTATTTCTGGTTCATGACGGGTAAGTCTAGCTGAGTACCTTCTCGTACTCAGGGTTTATTTTCCCATTGTTGCAGATGGCACTGTGTATCATGGGTATTGCAAGAGTTGCTTCTATCCCACTGTGGATGAGGAGTAAGCCTTGGGCAGGCTTCCTTAGTAATTCCTATCTTTGCTTTTGTGGACCGTGATCTGGCTTGGCACTGTATCAAACTATGTTGGAAACTTTATCTTCGAACTTATTTGCTTCCGCTTTATTTATCAAACTGGGTTTGTAATAACTTTTATTCGTACTCTGATGATGAAAAGTATCTGTGAACTTTATGTAATATGTGGCATGTATGTTGAATCCTGTACGATCTTGGTTGTTGTAAATCGTTTATCGAGACCCGTCGTGGTACTCGATGGACTACCGGGTTTATATGGGTTCAAGTATGACAGTGCGACCGCTTGCGGATTGCCATTGTACTTGTATTCTTATAAATTGGTCGGTTCTGCGACAGCTGGTATCAGAGCAAGATTCAACGTTATTTGTCACAAGTGTATTTAAAACAAAAGTTTTTGTTTTTCAAAAAACCCTTCTCTAGCAACTAATAGTGCTATAATAGGTATTTGAAATCTAAAGTGTGCCAATGATCACTTTCCTTATGCCCAAATTAAGGACTATTAGGTGGCTATTTAAGTACTAACATGGGGGTCTTTACTTCGTCGTCCATACGGCGTGCTATAGTATGGATGCCATTCACTTGAGTGGTAATGTATGGATCAAATGCCTCTATGCCAAGGTAAGATGAGTGTATGACCGCAAGATGTGAGCATGCGGTCGGGAAGAGTTAGCTTTGGTACGGCTATGTATACATGCTTGCATGTGTATATGGTACGTATTTAATTGTGGTTTAAATTATTGTCGGGTAGATTGATACGGAAGTATATGTATGGGTATACATATATGAAAGTATTTACAATTACATTCTGCATATTTCATTATGGGTTTAGGGCTGAAATGAAATTTTATGCACGTACACTAACAACAAAACGTGTAGCTCGACTAGTTACGCTATTTATGAGAGAACATATGTATGCCACCGTGTCTACCATTAGAAACAAATTTTTCCTAAGTTTGTGAGGACGTACGGCACGAGCATGCATCATGTTAAATTACCATTCACATAATTACATTGTTCCTCCCCTTATAAAATTCTTACTCGGTTATGTAACTCTTATCCATTATGGCGTTGTCTCACCAAAGGGTACATGTTAATGGTGCAGATGGCACGCACCAAGCAGACTGCTCGCAAGTCAACCGGAGGCAGAGCTCCTAGCCGTCAGCTTGCTCCATGTACCCATCAACGTCACACGTTCCTTGGAGAGTTTGGGATGCCTACACTCTTGTGGAGAGTGCTCAGCTATGTAGGTTATCCTGATGGAATGGAACCCCGCTACTTCTGGGTGAATGAGCGGTTGGGAGAAGGTCTCTTAGTTACTGTGGAGGCCGTTGTTCATCCCCGAGGTGACGATTCTGAGTGGACAGGTTGGTGTTATGAGTCGACTGGTAGGACTGCTGAAGAAGCAGCTGGCAGGGCAGCCTTTGGGATCTTGAGGAATATCATGGATCGTTTTCCTCAAGAGCTGGCAGCCGCTTTGGTTGGAGTCTTTCCAAGAGGTAACCCCTCCACTGACTCATGGCAGCAGGCAAGAGGAAGATCTTTGGAGATTGGTGCAGCAGAAGGGCAGAACAGTGATAACCCTGCCATGAGCGCCATGTTCGCAGTGATGAGAGTGTTAGATGGAGTAGAAGGTAGCCTCAGACGTGTGTCTGGTGCTCTTGGTCATGCCCGCGAGGACCGACGTCAGCTTCAGAGGGAGCACGACGCCGAGATTGAGAGGCTCACTGAAGAGATGACTCGGTTAACTCACCAGCGAAATGCAGCTTGGTCCAGGGAAGATGTCCTGAGAGCTCGACAGTTTGAGCTGGGACAGCAGCTGGCCAATGCGGAAGAATATAACGATAATCTGCATGAAGAGGTTCATCTACTGAACAATCAGCTCCACCCTTATGTCCCACCTGGAGCCGCAGAAATGGATCTAGAAGGGTACGAAGAAGAAGAAGTGGAGCCTGAAGAAGAAGTAGAACCTAAGGAAGGAGATGATTCTGCGTCTGACCTCGATAGTGATCATGATGAGGATTAGATCGCTTAGCATGTAGTGGGAAGACTAATGTATCACCTTTATTCATGTAATGGACCTGTAGTTCGAAGTTGGCATTAGTAACCAGACTATCATGTAATGTTAATCGCACGTTGGATAAACATCAATGCAATTCTAGTTCTTTGTCGGTAATCACGCTTTAAATTGCATGCGTTATGAGCACGATAAGTGGTCAAATTGGTGATGTCATGTTGCGAGAATGAATTGTTATGCCTCTGTTTTTATTGTGCTTTTGAGAACTTTCTCCAGTAATTTCAGTTTGGCATGAGTACCTAATTCATCTGCAATCTCTTGGCATCAACCAATAATCGCTTATTGTTGCAACTTCGCAGATGACGCGCACCCGTGCTGGAGCTGGTGGCAGCCAGGATGGCAACCAGGATGACTTGCCACCCCCACCGCCGCCGTCTGCTCAGGAATTCTTTACCCAGTTCCTGGGTAGCCAGAGGACAATGGAAGAAGCTTTGCGCCTCATCGCGCAAAACACTGCTCGTGGCCACCCACAGCAACTGGGGGCCGAGCCAAATCAGTACAGTTCATTCAAGGAGTTTCTGGACATGAAGCCTCTGATCTTCAAGGTGGCTGAGGAACCACTGCAGGCCGATGAGTGGCTGAATACCATCGAGCAGAAATTTCGTCTGCTAAGGGTCACAGAGCACCTGAAAGCTAAATATGCTTCTCATCAGCTACAAGGATCAGCAGGAATCTGGTGGACGCACTTCCTGTCGTCTCTGCCTGCTAACGCGCGAGTTACCTGGGAACAGTTCAAGATGGCTTTTAGGGGACACCATATTCCCCTGGGCCTGATGCGCATGAAAGCAGCCAAATTTATGAGGCTGACTCAAGGAACCAAGTCACTCACAGAATATATGCACGCATTCAACAACTTGTCAAGATATGCTCCAAGTTTTGTGGATACCGAGGAGAAAAAGATAGAAAGTTTCAAGCGAGGGTTGGGTACCAAATTAATGAAGACTATGGCAAATTCTCGATGTGCCACGTACAATGAGTTTATTAGTGATGCCTTGACCCAAGAAAACCACAACAACATGCATGCAGTTGCTAAAGGTCGCAAGAGGGCATATGAGGCCGGTGCATCCGGATCTTTCCAGTCAAAAGTGCCTGTCACAGCTAGGCCACAATTCCGTCCACCTGCACCCAAGTTTAGGCCTCCACCACCGAAAGCTCAGAATAACAGGTCACAGAAACCCTTCCGTAAGGCATTCACTATTGCCTTACCAAAAGGAAATGGTAATCAGGACAGCTCCACCGGGTTCAGAAGTAATCAACCATGTTTCAACTGCAACCAACTGGGTCATTGGTCCAAGGAGTGCCCCCACCCCAAGAGGAATGGCAACCCAAATCAGAACAATTAGAGGCAGGTGAATGCCAGGGCATGTCAGGGACAAGTGCATTATACCGCTGTGGAGGAAGTGCCCGCCGGAGAAGTTGTCACGGCTGGTATGTTTCTTGTCAACAAGCATCCCGCTATTGTTTTATTTGATTCGGGAGCTTCTCATTCATTTATGAGTCAAGCATTTGCATCTAGACATGATCAAGAAATAATAGAAGTAAGTAAAGGGGGTTTTAACATAAGTTCAGCAGGGGGAACTGTTACTACCAAAAAGATAGTAAAAAATGTACTCATCTTGATACAAGGGAGGGAGTACACAACAGATTTGATAATATTGCCGGGGTTGTCGATAAGTGTAATCTTAGGCATGAATTCGATGAAGGATCATGGTGTTCTTATTGACACTAGCACCCGTACCATTATGTTGAGAGAACCCATGGGAGGGAATGCTTTTCTAGTTCCACTCTCCCGCGATTTCGAACCCCAACATTTAGCCTGTGCTATCCAAGCCACCACCATATGTGATATTCCAGTGGTTTGTGAGTTTCTGAATGTATTTCCAGAGGAATTACCAGGTCTACCACCAGATAGGGATGTGGAATTTAAGATTGAATTAGTGCCAGGTACCGCACCCATATCCAGAAGGCCCTATAGAATACCACCCAATGAGTTAGCAGAACTTAAGATTCAATTGCAAGATCTATTGGACAAAGGTCTTATCCAACCTAGCTCATCTCCGTGGGGATGCCCAGCCTTGTTTGTGAAAAAGAAGGATAAGTCACTGAGAATGTGTGTAGATTATAGACCACTCAATGCTGTGACCATCAAGAACAAGTACCCGTTGCCCCGCATCGACATTTTGTTCGATCAGCTAGCAAAGGCAAAGGTATTCTCCAAAGTTGACTTGAGATCAGGTTACCATCAGATAAAGATCAGACCGGAGGATATACCTAAAACTGCCTTCTCTACTAGGTACGGCTTATACGAGTATTTGGTTATGTCCTTTGGATTAACAAATGCTCCAGCCTATTTCATGTACCTAATGAACTCGGAATTCATGCCCGAACTTGATAAGTTCGTGGTCATGTTTATCGATGACATATTGATTTATTCAGAAAATGAGTCAGATCATGAAGAGCATCTGAGGATTGTCCTATCCAGATTGAGGGAGCATAAGCTATATGCCAAGTTTAGCAAATGTGAATTTTGGATGAGCAAAGTACCTTTCTTAGGTCACATTTTATCAAGAGATGGAATCTCAGTAGACCCATCAAAAGTACAAGAGGTCATGGATTGGAAAGCCCCAACTTCGATTCATGAAGTTCGGAGTTTTCTAGGGTTAGCAGGATACTATCGTCAGTTTATTCCAGATTTCTCAAAGATAGCTAAGCCTATGACCAGACTACTTCAGAAAGATGAGAAATACAAATGGACACCAGAATGTGAAACAGCTTTTCACACCCTCAGAACTTTGTTGACTACAGCGCCTGTGCTAGCACAACCAGACATTGAAAAGCCTTTTGATGTATTTTGTGATGCATCAGGAATAGGTTTGGGATGTGTGCTTATGCAAGAAGGGAGAGTAATTGCATATGCCTCTCGGCAATTGAGAAAACATGAAGTCAACTACCCTACACATGATTTGGAACTTGCAGCCGTTGTCCATGCATTAAAGATATGGAGACATTACTTGTTGGGCAATGTATGTCATATCTATACTGACCACAAAAGCCTCAAGTATATCTTTACCCAGCCAGAGCTGAACATGAGACAACGAAGATGGTTAGAATTGATTAAGGACTATAATTTGGAAGTGCATTACCATCCGGGTAAAGCTAATGTAGTAGCCGATGCACTTAGTCGGAAGTCCCATTGCAACACTGTGGAGGCACTATTGGAAGATGGATTCAACTTGCTACATCCTGCTGTACTACACAATATCACAATCAGTTGTTCGCTTGAGGGCAAAATCATAGAGCTACAGCAGACAGATGTAGGAATAAGCCACATCAAGAGAAAAATGCAAGAGCAGGAAACCAAACATTTTAGATTGGACGAAAGAGGTGTATTATGGTTTGAGGACCGGCTAGTGGTACCAAAAGACCATGAGCTAAGGAATCAAATCTTAGAGGAAGCTCACTCGTCCAAATTGTCTATCCATCCGGGTAGTAGTAAAATGTATCAAGATCTAAGAACCCGTTTTTGGTGGACTAAGATGAAGAAAGAGATCGCAGCCTATGTTGCTAGGTGTGATAACTGCAGTAGAGTGAAAGCCGTCCATATGAAAACCGCTGGATTACTTCAGCCATTGCCTATTCCAGGATGGAAATGGGAGGAAATCAGTATGGACTTTATTACAGGCCTTCCAACAACGCCACAAGGTCATGATTCAATCTGGGTCATTGTTGATCGTCTCACCAAGTCAGCACACTTTATACCCGTGAACACGCGGTATATAGTTGGGAAATACGCTGAGATATATGTATCCTAGATCGTGAGATTGCATGGAGTACCCAGGACCATAATCTCAGATAGAGGACCATAGTTCATAGCTCGTTTCTGGGAGCACTTACACCAGGCTTTGGGAACCAAGCTAATCAGAAGTTCAGCTTATCATCCGCAAACTTCAGGACAGACAGAGCGAGTGAACCAAATCCTAGAAGATTTACTTAGAGCTTGTGTTATATCTTCAAAAGGTTCATGGGAGAAATGGTTACCTTTAGCTGAATTCTCCTATAACAACAGTTATCAAGCGAGTATCAAAATGGCTCCATTTGAAGCCTTGTATGGCAGAAAGTGCAGAACTCCATTGAATTGGATTGAGCCCGGTGAAAGGAGATACTTTGGTATTGATTTTGTCAATGAAGCCGAAGAGCAAGTACGTATCATCCAACAGCACATGAAGGCAGCTCAATCAAGACAGAAGAGTTATGCCGATAGAAGAAGGAGACCACTGACTTTTGAAGTGGGTGACTATGTATACTTGAGAGTATCACCCACGAAAGGTGTGAAAAGATTTGGGATGAAAAAGAAGCTTTCACCAAGATATGTAGGGCCATACAAAATTTTGGAACGAAAAGGAAATGTCGCGTATAAGCTACAACTACCACCAGAGATGAGTGCAATCTTTGATGTGTTCCATGTTTCTCAGCTAAAGAAATGTCTTCGAGTACCGGAAGAAGCTATTGCACCCACCAACATGCAGCTTCAATCGGATTTGACCTATGAAGAAAAGCCAATTCGAGTATTAGAAGAGATGGAGAGAGTGACAAGGAGTAAGATTATTAAGTTCTATAAGGTGGTGTGGAACAATCATAGTGAACAAGATGCTACGTGGGAAAGAGAAGATTATCTACGAGAAGTTTATCCCGCCTTTTTCCAAGAATGGTAGGTCTTGCAAATCTCGGGATGAGATTTTTATAAGGGGGAGGGGCTGTAACACCTCGGGTGTTAACCTTGCATAACTTGATTTGCATAACATGAGCATGATCATCACGCATTCATAAACAAGCATTTACCATTGAAACATTGAATTGAAACATATGCAACGTTGCTTATTATTGCATGTTTCTTTGTACATATGCAAATGATCATGAATGTAAACATGTACTTGGTAGATTTGAGTCACCAAAATGTTTTGGCAATGCTTAGGTTCACAAATGGAACATGGATCATGAATGTCATTTTTCATGGTCAAGTCTTTAAGGCATATTTCATGTGATTACTTTCAATAGCTCTATGAGTAACTACTACATGAAATGATTGAATGGCCTTGCAAATTGCTCAAACATGCTTAGGATATCATTAGGAACAACTTTGGTATTTAGTGCTAGGGCTAGTTTGGTCATTAAGCCATGCCTTGATGTGTTTCCTCTTTTAAATGTGACATGTTTGACCAATTTGGAACTAGGTGTTAGGGACCTTGCATGGAGGTGATCACTAAAGCAAAGTTGTAGTGTTTGACATTAGGAACAACTTTTATTTTTATATCATGGACTGATTTAGCTTCTAACATGCTTGAATTAGGATCACAAAAGTCAACAAATAACTGTTTTCAACACTTAACGAATTTTGCTAAGTCTGGGATCACTGACAGCCTGATAAGCCGACTTTGATCATGATTTTACTCAGTTTATGTTGAGAATTGGAACACGATCATTGATCAACATTTGTAACTGGTACTTAGGTCTACAAAGTTGGTTTAGTAACCTAGCGCTAATTCGTCACGGATTGGAAGATCAATCATCACCAAAACTCGTCGTCAGGATCGGTACCGAGGCTAACTGACGAACTGAATCACGGCGTCGTGGCCGACCGGCTTCAAGTGCTGATCACCGCGTGGTGCGGGAAACGGCCGTGCGTCGCCGCCGGTCTGTCCGCGCAGGCCACGACGCGCCTAGGCGCGCCTTCTTCACGCCAGCTACCGCTCGCTCCCTCCCAGCGCTCCCATTTTGCTTCTGGCTTCCTTCTTCACCGCAAGCACAGCAGCGAGCTCCTCCCCGCCTCCGCCGTCGCCATTAGAGACGCCAGCTCACGCTTGGCCACTCTAGCACCACCGCCATAGCTCCACCGTCTCCCCAGCACCCCATTGCTTCTCCCCATGACCGCTGACAGCACTTGGTAAGCCGCCGCAGCGCATGCAAGCTCGCCGGAGTTCCGCCGTGAGCCCCGTCGTCGTGGCCACGCCGCCACAGTCCTTCTCCCGCTCTGTTGGCTAGCGCGCTAGGTCCCCCAGCGTTCATAGATGCTTGTCCGCACCTTAGGTTGAGCCGCTGAGGTCATCACCGGCGTACCGCCGATGTCCCACCCTGCCGTTCCGCCATGGTCGCCGCCGTCAACTCTAGAGTCGACGATAAGTCCGGCCATGTGGCTCAGTAGGTTCGCTAGGTCACGTAGATCACGTAGCGTAGATGTCATCGCCGGCGAAGCTCACCGTCGACGAGCCGCAGCCGCGCAGTGCCCAGCAACGCCGCTGCTCTGCTTCGAGTCAATGACATGTGGGGTCCCCTGACCACCGGGTCCCACCGGTCAGCGACTCCGTGTTTGAAGACTAACTCATTTGATTCCAGTTTTTGATTTCTTTTGTGATTTTCATATCTTCAGTTTGGTAGCTCCTAAATTTATGAAATAAATATGGTTGTGTTCCTTAGGAAGTGTAGTATTTAAGAAAAATATGTTCTTGGCTTCAACAATAGAAATTTCTGGAGATTTAAATAAGGATTTGAAATGTGCTTTTGAATGCATTCAAATTTGTTTATTTTATATCTAGAGTTCCTGTACTCCAAAAATTATGAAATTTTTGTGGTAAGCTAGTCTTAGCATATATGAACTCTGGTAAAAATTTGAAGACTAGTGCATGTGTAGAATTATAGTTATAGATTTTTCTTTTATGGCTAGTCAATGCTTGCATGAATTTTTATAAATTATTTATGAGTCCAAAATTCATGAAATTTGTTGGAGGTAATCCTAGTACCATATGGATATTAAGAAAAATAGGAAATCTGTTGCTTGACACTTTTCAATAGGATTTTCCATTTATGCTATTTCAAGCCTTGCTGCCTTATCATTTTTGTATAGAATGTTCTACTTAGTAAAATGACATGACATTTTTATAGTAGTCCTTTTATAGCATTAGTAAGGCACTGTAAATTTTTAAGAATTTAATAATAAGTATGTCTAATATATGTTTAGTATTTAACCTAGATATCTAAATAAAATAACAAAGGTAATTAAATAAATAGTTTGGACTTCACAATTATATTATCTTAACTGTATTTGGTATGCTTAAACTGTTGGTAGATTCTATGTTGTCAAATTTTGAATGATTACATGAAGTAGAAGTATTATTACTTTATATTGCATGTTAAATAGTTTCCGGACTAATTCTAGAGTGTGATGAGTTGCATATTGAAACTGATGTGTACTGTAAAAATGGTTAATAACAAAGTTGTAGAGAATTTGATAAGCTTTCCAGAAAGTCCAGGATCACTGTTTTTGGATTAGTAGAACTCCAGTTATGAGTGAAACAAGTAGCTACTGTTTGTGGCATATTCGATGCAATGTAGAAGTAGTTAAGTAATAATCGAGAAGAGATATGCACCTACTCAATCAACGTGATGCACTTGTTAACATATATGCATTCATAATACTTATGCCATACTCATGCATCTAGGATTGTAGGAAGAGATCACGTTGCTGGAATTCGAAGAAGCATAGGAAGGGAACCAGCAGGAGGATCCGCAAGCCGCAGCTCCCGAAGGCGTGGAGCAGAACCCTGAAGAGCTTCCGGAGTGCCCTGACCACCACCCTACTTCCTTTCTGCGAGGCAAGCCCCGGAGCATTATAAGTCTCCCAGTAATTTACAAATGTTTACTACATATTTATGATTGATGCATTAGGTTATAAGAGTTGAATGAAACCACTTGATGCATGTACATTCCTTGTCCAGATATTACACCTTTAACCGGTATAGGTCCAGGATCGAATATATATGCTTAGCCATGCTTAGACCGGTAGAAGTCGGGTGATGTCCTGTCACCTGCGAGATATAGGTGGATACCGGAGCACGGTTGGCTATATCTGCTATCGAGGAACAGAACCATGAGGTAAAAATAAATTGAGACCGGACGGGAAGTCGATAGAGAAGCAACAAGGCATGGAGGTCTTGGGTGTGGACTTATCCCCGTCTGTGTCGATTAAGGACCGTACCGTTGTTGGCGCTTCTGACAAGATTGAATGCATGCCTCTCACTTAGCTAGCCGGATAACTCGTTCCGACTGCGAAGCCGAGTAATTCAACTCAGGCCGGGAACCGTTCTGTTGTGCGCTCCTTCCGGGGAACGATCAGACTGAGCCCAAGGGCAGGCTTGGCCTGAGCATCCTGGCATCTGGTGTTCCAAATTGTGCGGCGCGGTACGGACCCGCGAAATGTGTACCTGAGTTGTACCAAAGGTGACCTAAGACTATCGTGGCTGGTAGATCTAGGTTTGTGTTTGGAATAAATTCCCAGCTGGTAGAAATCGATTCGAATCGCCGTCTCTCCTGGATAGTGAGAAACTTGGCTAGTCCCAACATCGTAGCAACTATATTATGAAACATGATGGTTTAGATGAACATGGAATTACAATACCTGCTATGGTTACTATTGTATGCTTCTAAATGATATACCACATGTTTGGCACAGGATAGTTGCTAATCTAGAAATGGATAGTTATAATTAACTTGATAAAGGAATCATAATTGTACAATGGGTAATTGCCTTTTTCGCAAAATGTTGTCAAGTTACGTCCACTTATACAGCCTTGCATAATCCTTGGAGTCATTTTATTTCTGGTTCATGATGGGTAAGTCTAGCTGAGTACCTTCTCGTACTCAGGGTTTATTTTCCCATTGTTGCAGATGGCACTGTGTATCATGGGTATTGCAAGAGTTGCTTCTATCCCGCTGTGGATGAGGAGTAAGCCTTGGGCAGGCTTCCTTAGTAATTCCTATCTTTGCTTTTGTGGACCGTGATCTGGCTTGGCACTATATCAAACTATGTTGGAAACTTTATCTTCGAACTTATTTGCTTCCGCTTTATTTATCAAACTAGGTTTGTAATAACTTTTATTCGTACTCTGATGATGAAAAGTATCTGTGAACTTTATGTAATATGTGGCATGTATGTTGAATCCTGTACGATCTTGGTTGTTGTAAATCGTTTATCGAGACCCGTCGTGGTACTCGACGGACTACCGGGTTTATATGGGTTCAAGTATGACAGTGCGACCGCTTGCAGATTGCCATTGTACTTGTATTCTTATAAATTGGTCAGTTCTGCGACACTATTGGTCTAGCCAAGACTATACCCCACTATATATGTTCACTAGCACCTTGCAAAGATAACAATTATGCAACAAAGGTGCCGGGCTAGTTAGAGCTCTCCTAAACAATTCTAGGAGCACGGTTACACAAACCTATGCCACTAGTATTTTAAGCAACAAGAGAGCTCCTACACATGCTAGTAAGCAAAAGCACAAAGCTAACAAAGCTCACTAGCAATGCTCAATAACAAGGCAACCAATGCCTAATTAGAGCAAATACTTAGCTACACAAACTAAGCAATGTGACTAACAAGGTTACTAAAACCAAATTAGCCATGCAAGGGAGCTACTTCTATGCTACACAAGCAAGAAGGTAATTAGCAAGCTACACAAGCTATCTAATTACAAGAGCAACTACACAAGCTTAATATGTATAAAAGTAATTGCAAGCTTGTGTAATAGGGATGCAAACCAACAGGAAGAACAAGGTTGACATGATGATTTTTCTCTCGAGGTTCACGTGTTTGCCAACACGCTAGTCCCCGTTGTGTCGACCGCTCACTTGGTGGTTCGGCGGCTAATTAGCATCACCTGCTAAGCCCGCACGTCGGGCGCCGCAAGAACCTACCCCAGAAGTGAGGGTAGCTCAATGACACGCTTTACTAGAGTTGCTCTTCGTGGCTCCCGCGGGGCGAGCACAATGCCCCTCACAAGCACTTCTCCAGAGCGCCGCACAAGCTTCTTGCGCGCTTCGACGGAGACCACCACCAAGCCATCTAGGAGGTGGCAACCTCCAAGAGTAACAAGCACCACCGGCTTGCAACTCGATCACCTAGTGCCACTCGATGCAACCTCATGATGCAATCGCACTAGAATCGCTCACTCACACAATCGAATGATCACTATCAAGTATGTGTGAGATGGAGGGCTCCCAAGCACTCTCAAGCATGGACACAAAGTCCCCCAAGGTGCTCCGCCCCAGCCATGGCTGAAGGCCACTTCTATTTATAGCCCCAAGGGCTAAACTAGCCGTTACCCCTTCACTGGGCAAAAATTAGGCCGACCGGACGCTCCGGTCGTGTTGACCGGACGCTGGACCTTAGCGTCCGGTCGCCCACAGACGGCCACGTGTCCCGATTTGAATGGTCACTTGACTTGACCGGACGCAGCAGCTTCAACTAATCAGACACTGAACCCCCAGCGTTCGGTCGTTTCCAGTAAGGTATCGGCCTCGACTAGACGCGTCTGGTCACACTTGATCGGACGCAGCCCAGCGTCCGATCACACTCCAGCTTCTACGTCACCGTACGTCAGCCTGACCAGACACACCCTGCCAGCGTCCGGTGCTTTTAGACCCAGCGTTCGGTCAGTTGACCAACGCTAGCATCTTCGCGATCAACTCGTTTTCACTTCTAACTTCTTCACCCTTGCTCCAAAGAGCCAACCACAAGAATTTGCATCCGGCGCAATAGAAAATAGGCATTCCATTTTCCCGAAAGCGCCAACAACACCAAGTGTATACCACCTCCTTTGTAAATGTGCCAACAACACCAAGTGTACACCACCATGTGTATGTGTGTTAGCTTTTCACAATCATTTCCCAAGGGATGTTAGCCACTCAACTTGCCACGCCACTCGATCCTAGCGACGATGCAAAGTTAGATCACTCGAGTGGCACTAGATGACCGATATGCAAACAAGTTTGCCCCTCTTGATAGTATGGCCATCTATCCTAAACCCGGTCATAAACTTCTCTACACACCTATGACCGATGAAATGAAATGCCCTAGGTTATACCTTTGCCTTGCGCATTCCATTCCATCTCCTCCAATGTCGATGCAACACATGCACCAACACGATCAACAATGATATGATCCACTTCATATCATCACGTGATCATATTGGTTCATCGATCTTGACTTTACTTGCTCTTCACCGTTGCCATCGTCCATCGGCGTCAAGTCTTGTTCAAGCTTCACCGCCACGCGGTCCATCACTCCAAAGCCTTCGACTTGCCCTTCACGCTTGCAACCGGTCCATCAAGCCAAGTCTTGTCTTGATCTTCTCCACCTTGATCACATGACTCAATGTCATGTCTCATGTGCATTTAAGCTTCTTCATCATCACATGTGTGAGCTTTGCAACATCTCCAAGCCATTTTCACCTTCATGGCATATGTTGCTCACACACATGTACCTATGGACTAATCACCTGTGTATCTCACATAAACACAATTAGTCCACCTAGGTTGTCACTCAATTACCAAAACCAAACAAGGACCTTTCAACGGTTGGATCCATCACGTGGGTCATCAACGCCGACGGAGTTGGAGAGCTTCTCGAGCCGGTGCAGATTCATTCTGCGTCGACCACCCTCGCACCTACGACCGCAGATCCAATCTCAAAACCACTTTCGAGGTCGACTTCATCAGCTACTCGCTGCTCGCTTCCTCGCTACCGGAGGACGCATGTTAGCAATGATGATCTGATCGAGTCTATCGATCGGGTCGGCCTGAAACTTGCCGATTGCCTCTCCATTGCTGAGTCAGCTCTGGACACCCTTGTTCAGCACCGAACACCTTCTGATCTCAATTTGTCGATGTTCAGTGCTCGGCAAACCTCGAGGCCTGCCGCTCTACCTTTCGGGCTCGCCAACGTCGCCGCTACGTATCAGGACACCCTGAGGGGCAAATTTGCTGACCAGGTCGCCGACCAGCTCCCACCAACCGTGAACATGCTGCACACCAGCCGGGGTCCCGGAACATCCCTCCAAACTATCCTAGAGGAAAATCTGGACTCTGAGTCTCAAGGCTCCACGGGGCCCCTCGCTGTGACCTTCACCGAGCAACCCCCTCTCCTGCCTTTCTGAGGTGGCGCAATCTTCAACATCAGCATCGACAGCCCCCCTTGGAATGGCGAAACAGATGAGGAACGTGCCACCCGTGAAAATAGGAATGCCAACCACGCGCAACGCCGTGATAACGAACGCGCCATTGCGATGGCCGAGGCCGCTCGTGATAACCAGTTTGACTCGTAAGGAAGGCCCCTCCATTGCAACCTCAACGAAGAATTCCTCCGTGTTGATGGCCACAACATCTTCAAAACTCTGAGCGCCAATCTGGCGGTGGCCGCCAACAAACTTGCACACCTCCCATAGACGCCCGAGCTCGCCAAGGTCACCGCTATGCTAAAAGTGGCACACTATCAAGTTAATGAGATCCGAGAGGTTCAGAGACCTTCATGCTCCACAAGCGCGATTCGCCGATCAGCTGATCCTAGATCTATTTGCCGCCCCAGTCAAAGCCGTTTTGCCGACCAGTCACTACCTCCCCAGGGGGAAGTTGGAGGCCACCACGCCGAGCATCATCGCCAGCATGACCAAGAGGTCGAACAGGACACCCGAGTGCACCTCAGTAACCTTCGGGATGCACGATGACATATCGATCAACGTCGCTTCGGGCACCATGAAGATGAAGTATGATGCCACCAGGAGTACGAGCAAGAGTACGGTAACCCGGACTCAGCTCTGGAGCCGATCATCGCCGGCAATACTGCTGATTTCGGCCCCGACAACCCGGAAGGGCCCCCAGCGTTCACCAGGGTGCTCCGAACACTCCAGTGGCCCTGTGGTTTCAAAATCACTGGAGTCGAGCCCTATGAAGGAAGGATGAACCCAACTCAGTGGCTGCAGGCTTACGCCACCGCTGTCCACGCCGCTGGAGGAGACACCAACATCATGGCAAATTATCTCCCCATCATGCTCACGCCAGCCGCCATGAGCTGGTTCACAAGCCTTGCCTTAGACTCCATCGGATCTTGGGAAGATCTGAAAAGAGTCTTCACCGACAACTACATGGCCACATGTAGGCGGCCGGGAACCAAGCACGATCTCAACCGCATCACCCAAAAGCCGTCTGAACTACTCCGCAGCTACATCAGACGCTTCTCCGAGATGAGGAATTCTATTCCCAACATCATGGAAGCCGAAGTCATCACCGCCTTCGTCCGAGGACTTCATCACCGTGAACTCCGTTCTAAGTTCAACAGAAAGCCACCTACCGGTCTCGGCAAGATGATCACAACCGCCAACCAGTACGCCGACGCCGAGGAAGCAGAGGTGCGTTTTAATGAAGATACGGGCACTAATCGCCCGCCTCGCTGCCACGACGACCGCAACGATGACCGATAGCACAACCTTTGCCGCCACGATGATCGCAACGACGACCGACAGTACAACGATCGCCGCTACGACGACCGCAGTTTCCATCATGACAGCGGACGAGATCAGCCAGATGGATTCAAACCTGGTCAGAATTGCCGCCGCCGACCAGATCACTTTGTTGCCAACATCAATGAGCCGCATGCAAAGCGTAACTACGATGAGCAGTACAAGAAGATCCTGGACGAATCGTGCCCCCTACACAAGAACGCCAAACACAAGATGAAAGACTGCCTTGGTTTGGCTAAGGCGTTCCAGGAGAAAAAGTACAACGACGACAATGGTGGGAACGGAGGACGCCGACCACCTGGGGATAATAATAACGCCTTCCAGGACCATGACAAGGTGGTCGCCACCATCTTCGAGGGTTTCGCCTCTAACAAGAGCAGAAGGGAACGGAAGCTCACCGCCCGACGAGTGCTCGCCGTCGCTTCAGAGGAAACTACCACCAACCCTAGCTATCGCCCGTGGTCCAAAGTCCCCATCACCTTCAGTAGGGCCGACCAGTGGGCGGACATACCCTACACAGGGTGTTTTCCCCTCGTCCTTGACGCAATTGTCCAGAAGGTGCTCTTTAGAAAAGTCCTTGTCGACGGTGGGAGCGCTTTGAATCTACTCTTTGCCAGGGCCCTAAGGGAGCTCGGCCTCGGGACAACAGATCTCAAGCCCTCAGACTCCTCCTTCTGGGGTGTGGTACCTGGCAGGGCATCTAGACCGCTTGGGGAAATTACCCTACCAGTACAGTTTGGCACGGCAACCAACTATCGAGTGGAGCATATCAACTTCTATGTCGCCAACTTCGACATCGCCTACCATGCCATACTGGGGCGTCCGGGTCTGGCCAAGTTCATGGCCGTTCCGCACTACACGTATTTGGTGTTGAAGATGCCTTCGCCCGCAGAGTCTTGTCTCTACGGGCCAACCTCTCCGTCGCCTATGCCTACGAGACAAAAAGTCTTGCCCTCGCCGAAGCCACCGACCTCTCCATCCAGATGGCTAGCATGGTCGCCGAAGCCAAGATGGCATCTGTTTATGACATGGAGATCCCAGAGCCTCCTCGTGCCTCCGCCAAGTCCAAGGAAGTCAAGGAGATCGGCCTCGGCCTCGACGACCCTTCCAAGACGGTGAAAATTGGGGCTCACCTTGACCCCAAATAGGAAAGCACGCTCATCTCCTTCCTACGTGCCAACGCCGATGTGTTTGCTTGGAAACCTATAGACATGCCGGGGGTACCACGGGAGAAGATCGAGCACTCCTTGAATGTCTCGCCGACTGCTAAACCGATCAAGCAAAAACTTCGCCGATTCGCGCTGGACAAAAAGGAGGCCATTAGGGTAGAAATAAAACGACTCTTAGCTGCCGGATTTATAAAAGAAGTGTATCATCTAGATTGGTTAGCTAATCCTGTTCTTGTTAAGAAAAAGAATAAAGAATGGAGAATGTGTGTTGATTATACTGATCTTAACAAACACTGCCCTAAAGACCCCTTCGGCTTGCCTCGGATAGACGAGGTTGTAGACTCCACCGCTGGCTGCGAGTTGCTCTCCTTTCTTGACTGTTACTCTGGCTACCATCAGATCTCCCTCAAGAAAGAAGACCAGGTCAAAACGTCGTTCATCATGCCTTTCGGTGCATACTGCTACACCACTATGTCCTTCGAACTAAAGAACACTGGAGCGACCTACCAAAGGGCTATCCAGACATGCCTCGACCAACAGATCAGCCGCAACGTCGAAGCCTACATCGACGACATGGTCGTCAAGACTAGAACCGTTGACAATCTGATCGCCGACCTTGAAGAAACTTTCTCCAACCTGAGCAAATACCGATGGAAGCTGAACACTTCAAAGTGCATCTTTGGAGTTCCATCCGGTATCCTGCTGGGCTACATCATCAGCGCTCGGGGCATCGAACCAAACCCTGACAAGGTCTCTGCCATCACCAACATGAAACAGCCGACGTGTGTCAAGGATATACAGAAGCTTACAGGCTGCATGGCTGCGTTAAGCCATTTTATCTCGCGTCTCAGTGAAAAAGGGCTACCTTTCTTCAAGCTCCTCAAGGCCTTCGAGCTTTTTTCTTGGTCAGAGGAGGCAGACACAGCTTTCAAGCAGCTCAAGTTGTTTTTAACAAAACCTCCAATCATGATAGCGCCACGACCAGATGAAACTCTACTGGTTTACATCGCCGCCACCTCTCGCGTTGTCAGTACGGCTATTGTCGTCGAACGCGAGGAAACTGGACACGCCTACAAGGTGCAACGTCCGGTCTATTTCATCAGCGAGGTACTTAATGAGCCCAAAACTCGTTATCCTCAGGTGCAAAAGCTGTTATATGCAATTTTGATTACCTCGCGCAAGCTTCGACATTACTTCGAATACTACAAGATTGCTGTGGTCATAGAGTTCCCTCTAGGGGATATTCTCCGCAATAAAGAGGCCAATGGTCGTATCATCAAGTGGGCTGTTGAGCTCGGCATTTACTCCATTGACTTCAGAAGCAGACCGACCGTTAAGTCACAGGCGCTTGCTAATTTCATCGCTGAGTGGACCGAGATCCAAGAACCCATTGCCGCCACTTGCCCCGAGCACTGGGTGATGTACTTCGACGGTGCCCTTAACATCAATGGTGCTGGTGTGGGCATTCTATTCATCACGCCGACAAAGGATAAACTCCGATATGTTCTTCGCATACATTTTCCGGCCTCCAACAACGTCGCGGAATACGAAGCATGTCTCCATGGTCTCCGTATAGCCGTCGAGCTCGGCGTCAAACACCTCATGGTATATGGGGATTCCGCGCTGGTTATCAACCAGCTCAATAAGGATTGGTCCTGTTCCAGTGAGAAAATGCATGCATACTGCGCCGAAATTAGGAAGCTTGAAGGGAAATTCTACGGTATCGAGTACCACCACATGGTACGGGATCAAAACCAACTAGCCGACCAGCTATCAAAGATAGGATCTTCTCACGCCACGGTTCCGCCGGGGGTTTTCGTTCAAGACCTCCTGGCACCATCTATTAAAGAAGATAAGGAAGTTGTGGAAGTACCCCCTGCCGAGCAGTTGGTACTCACGGTACCTTCGCCGGTCGTCGATTAGAGGGAACAGTTCATCAAATACCTCTCCAGCGACGAAATACCCGCCGACAAAATCGAATCCGAATGACTAATTCGCCGAAGTAAGCATTACGTGCTGGTAGACGGTAGCCTGATGAGGAAAAGTGCTAAGGAAGGGATACTGCAAAAGTGCATCATCCAAGACGACGGTGTGAAGCTACTTTCTAAAATTCACTCTGGTTCCTATGGCAATCACGCGGCTTCGAGAACACTGGTCGGCAAAGCTTTCCAGGCAGGTTTTTACTGGCCCACGACCATCTCCGATGCAGAAGATCTCGTTCGACGATGTGAGGGTTGTCAGTTTTTTGCCAAGCAAATACATGTACCGACACAAGAACTACAGACCATTCCAGCTTCCTAGCCATTCGCATGCTGGGGACTAGATATGATCGGGCCTTTCAAACCAGCGCCAGGAGGTTTCCGATATGTGTACGTCACCATTGATAAGTTCTCCAAGTGGATTGAGTACAAACCACTCGTCTCAGCTACTACAAAGAAAGCAGTCGAGCTCTTTGAAGACATCATACACAGATTCGGTCTCCCGAACAGCATCATCACCGACCTCGGGACAGCTTTTACCAGCCATCATTTTTGGGACTTTTGCGAAGACCGGTGCATCTCTGTTAAATACGTTTCCGTTGCTCATCCTAGAGCTAACGGCCAGGTCAAGCGGGCTAATGGTATGATCCTCGACGCCCTCAAAAAAAGGCTCTATCAGAAAGAAGAAAAGCATCCAGGCAGAAGGCTCAAAGAACTACCAGCTGTGGTCTGGGGACTGCGCACTCAAGCTAGTCGTAGTACCGGCGTATCTCCATATTTTATGGTCTACGGCTCAGAGGCCATACTCCTAGCGGATATTGCTTTCCGAGCACCTAGAGTAGAAAATTACGATGAAGAGCAAGCCACAGCGGTTTGGACAGAAGACATTGATCGGGCTGAGGAAGAATGTCTGATTACTTGCGTTCGCACAGCCAAGTACCTCGAAGGTCTGCGGAGGTATTACAACCGCAACGTCAAAGGTTGTTCGTTCGTGATCGGCGACTTCGTCTTACGTCGGAAACAAAAAACCGAAGGGCTTCACAAGCTGCCTTCCCCCTAGGAGGGCCCTTACGTCGTCAAAGGTGTTACTCGACCAGGGTCTTATCGCTTATGTGACTTAGATGGACTCGATGTTCCCAACACCTGGCACATAGAGCACCTTATACGTTTCTACCCCTGAAACAACACATATATGTATTCTTTATTTTCATATTAATAAAGTTCTGGTCTCCATAATTTTCCTCCATTTTTTCATCCATTATAAGTTTCACTTACCGCTATCGGGCTATACGCCACTCCATGACAATCTCCAATACGTTCGCCAAGCACGCCAAAATTCATCGAACACGTTAACTCCAAATCGCCGAACGCGATTTCTCTAATTCGCCGAACACGTTAACTCCAAAAATCGCTGAACACATTAACTCCAATTCGCCGAACACGTTAACTCCAATTCACCGAACACGTTAACTCCAAAAATCGCTGAACACGTTAACTCCAATTCGCCGAACACGTTAACTCCAAATCGCCGAACACGTTAACTCCAAAAATCGCCGAGCACATTAACTCCAAAAAACGCCGAACACGTTAACTCCAAATCGCCAAACACGATTCCTCCAAATCGCCGAACACGTTAACTCCAAAAATCGACGAACATGATTTCTCCAAAAATCGCCTACTATGTTTTCTCCGGATCACATAAGTTTTTTCCTCCTAAAAACGACGACGATTTTGCACTCCAAATTTCGTAACATAGCTCGCCGATCGTCGAGCAGCACACGTTTTTCTTTTCTATTTTCTATGGAGAAGACCCAGTCTCTGATTACTTCCTACACGTGCTTAGGGGCTCCACGCTCTGCGTTACGGTTGGTCGGCTACGGTTCCTTGGTCATGCCTATTAATCCTACACATGTCAGGGTCTCTGCGCTCAACGTTATGGACTGTAGGCTAGTCAAGGCCTAGATTTCAGGCATAAACTAACTGCTCGGACGCCACTTTAACTATTTTTCTCGCCAAGTTATTCAAATTGGCCGCTGGGCAGCATGTGTTTTGCTTTGATAATTATGGAGGACACCAAGGCTCTAACATCCCACCACACGTGCTATGGGCTCCATGCTCTACGTGTTGGGCAGTAGGCTGCGGTCCTATGATAATGCTTGTTTTCCCAACATGCACACAGGCTACGTGCTCTGCGTTACGAATTACGGGCTAGCTAAAGCATCAGGTTTAGTGCAAACTAACTAATCGAACACTACTTATATTATGCATAACGGCGTCGGGTTATTAATACAAATGATTCTTCATCGCCAAATAAAGTAAGTGGTACAGGCAAAAATATCCGAGCAGTTTGTTAAGCTTCTCCAACAGCTTCTGTTTCGCCAAACAGGTCTATATCGCCGACAAGCATTTTTGCTGCATCTTCAACATCATCCTCCAGTTGCTGGGTTTGCGCGTCGCTCAGCCCATCGGCGAACCCACCACCTATCGACTAGATGTCGATAGACGAATAGTGGGACCGAAACACTGCAAGGGCATGAGTAGTGGCGGTCAAAACGGCATCGCTGTTAAAATTTTTGAAATTCTTCCATGCTGCCTTGCATCTCTAAATGATGGTGTCTGGCCCTTGCTGCCTGCTGTCAGGACGGGGTGCCGGTTCAATATCAACGCAGTCGAGTAGTAGTTTTATTGTGGCGGTTATAGTGTTGAAGTTGTCTTTCTGGACTTTGGCTTCTTGCACCAGCACATCGAATTGTGCCTTGGTTTTATGGCGATAATCTACAAAAATTACAATGGTTCATCAGACCAGAAAAGTACCACAACATTACTTCCGATCAGGGGGTATCTACCTTTCAGTTCTTCGGCCAGTTTGTCTGCTCGCTCCGACTCTTTCATTTTCTCTTGTCGAATTTGCTCGATGGTCTGGCGAAGCTGGCTGAGTTCTGCGTCTTGCTCTGCAAGCACAACAGTTATCGAAACAGCGGGTTGGCAAACTATTGCAAAGTACATTATGTGATAAGGCATACCGGATTTCTACTTGGATACATCCTCGAACTGCTGGCACTTCCGATCGAGCTGCTCGGATTTATTTTTGAGTTCTCCGGTTTTCTTGCCCAATTGCTCGGACATATTTTTTAGCTCCTCGGATACAATCGCTAGTTGCTCGGATTTCTTCTTCAGCTGCTCGGATGCAGCCATTAGTTGTTAGGACAGAACCCCCTCCTGATGTTCAAGGTCCCATGAGTTAGACTCTGCAAGGTCCCGCTCGCGCTGGGGCCTCTTAATATTCTTTTTCGAAAGATTTAACGCCTCCCGGAGTCTCTTGTTTTCCTCGGCGAGGGGCTCCATCCTCTTCATCAGTTGGTGTCGTTGCTCGGCTGTTCGAGCTATCCCCTACGGATGAACAATGCTAGAGATAAACCATGGTCTCCAACAACATATATCAGTGTTTCAGGTGCGGTACTCACCTCGATTTGAGTCATAACTCCAGCAACGGTGGATTTTAACCTCTTTATTTCCTTGGTGGTGTCTTCTTCCTCGACAACTACCACCTCTTTCCCACATTTTCAGAGAATCCGGACGGACTGGGGTTTAGGTGCGGCACACTCGATCTCCACAACCTCGTCCTCCTCCACCGTCGCTTGAGGCACCACTAGGGGACTCTGTGGTCGGACAGCTGCTCCGACCACTCCTGGCATCGCTGCGGGTGGTGAAGGTTGCTCCTCAGCCGTTGATAGAGTTGCATCCTTAGCCTCCGGTGCATCAACAACAGCTACAGTTCCCGCTTCCAAAGTATCGACTTTTTTAGTCGTAGCCTCGGTCGTGGTCGCCGACGCGCCTGTCATGTGCGCCAATGATTCACCGTTGCCAGGACCGCTGGCAGCGGCAGCTGGCCCGTCCTCTGTTTGCCGAGCACTCGGGGACTCCCGGATGGGGGCAGTTGGCATTTTTTCTACTGAGGTTATGGGCCTCGGTGTTACCCTGCGTAATATCGGCTTGTCAGTAACCAAGAGAATTCAAGGAACAATATTATTACTCCAAGGCAAATATACTTACGGTTTGGTCTTCCGATTAAATTTCTTGAACCGGCGATGCATGCCTGATCCCCTAGGCGCTGCTGCTTGGTCCGCCTGATGGGAGGACTCCTGCTCCTCTACAACAGGGTGCCGCTCTGCTTGGTGCCCCGGGGTCCCCTCTGTGTGCTGCTCTGCGGTTATCCCCTCTTGTTGCTCGAGGACTTTGGTCGTCTACGCCGCCGGGACTTCCATTGTTGCCCGAACATAACTTCTCCTTGCTTGCTGCTCGGGAGCTTCAGCATCCGTCGATGGCTCCTTCGTGCTCGGCGGATGCGCTGCTTGGTCCTCATCATCGTCCGACCATTCCAGCATAGCGGTTCTTCATGGTCAAGCGGTTCGGTCTTCACCAAGCGAGATGCCACCTAGTTTGTGTGTAGTAGAGCTTGCGGGTCTTCCCCTTTTTTGGATCGGCTCATCTACTGCCGGTCTTTTCCCACGGATCTTCTCCGATACTAGGGATGGACTATTCGACGAGGTGCTCGGCTCCTCCTCTTCGGGCTGTAGCGGCCGCCGAATGTCTACTCCTTTCGGCCAATCGGCTCTCGGCACATTTGAAAAGTATATTGCCCTGTCCTGCGAATGGATCTTTACATAAGTACGTCAGTCCTTTGCTCGAAAATTGATGCCTAAACAATGCAAAGTGAAAGGGTTACCTGAGGAGGTGGATTGGTACAGTTGAAAGCTTTCATTCCTTTTGGCCAGCTGAATGAGACTTTAGAAGTAAATAGGTCCATGGCATGGTCTATTACTTCTTTCTTCATCAGACGGTCTGTGTTTTCCTGAGTACCGTCGTTGTCACCTTTATAGTCGAACACTGGGTGGGCCCTCTCTTTGCAGGGCTAGATGTGCCGCACTATGAAGCTAGCTGCCACCAGTTCACCCCTAAGCTCCACGCCCTTAACCAAGTCTAGAAGTTCCATTACTTGCTCCATGTCAGCATTGTTGGGTCTTTCCGACCAGTTACTATGGTTAACCAGGATGTGGTGGACATCGCATCGAATCATTGGGTGACTTTGTTTGATATAGAACCATCTGGCGTTCCAACCTTTCAGGGAGGTATTTAGCGGTATGCTAATGTATTCGCTGGCCATCCCATCCCTGAGTTGCAGGTACACGCCGCCGACCACCTTGGAACCATTGCCCCCCTTCTTCTTCAGACAGAACAGGTGCCTGAAGAGGTTGAAGTGCGGAAGAACACCGAGAAACGCCTCGTAGAAATGGATAAAGATCGACACGTGCAGTATGGTGTTGGGGTGCAGATTACAGAGGCTAACCACCCAAAACTCCATAAGATCCCTCAGAAAGGGGTGGATAGGAAACCCTAATCCTCGCCAGAAATAATATTCAAATACTACAGCCTCATTAGTATGAGGTGTTGGGAAGGGCTCACCACTAGCCGGCCGCCATCCAGCAGTGAGGTGGTCTGGGAGAATGCCCGCCGCCACCATCCTGTTGAGATCCACTGCCCTCGTCTTCGATGGCACCCACTCCTCGTCGTGGCTAGCTCTGGTGGCCGCCTTCCTCGGCTTTGCGGCTCCTTTTTTCGGCGCCATTCTCTCCGGATTAGTACTAGATTGGAGGCGAGTGCTCGTGTTGGTGCGGAATGTGGAGCGTAGGGATTGCGAAGGATGGAAGAAAGGCAGATTGAGTGAGGTAGGAGGCGATGTATGTGGCGGCGTGGTTATAAAGCACTTCCCCCACCTTTCCTTGCATCTGAGGGTTTTTGGGAAACCGTTCCCGCGATTAGCGCTGTTTTGACTCCACCAATGTGGTTTAATGGGCCGCAAATTGGGCTATCACGTAACAGTAGCCCACGTCGCTCATTTATCGCCGCCAAATATTCACCGATTTCTCCGCAATTTAATGAGGCTCAGTACCTGATACTACACAGCCATTACTCCGATTTTTTCTCCATGGTTTGATTTATCCGATATCTACGCCCGAAACACGGGGACTGGCTACTTGCTCGGCTAGTTTACTTTTTTCTGAGCCTGGCACCACGTGACTACGTCACCTACTGTCAGGCTTGGGGACTAAGTGGGCACACTTCACCTTGTGGTGAATGTGTTTGTTTTTCATCTCGAGGCTACGCTCGGGGACTGGTTACCTGCTCGGCTGGTTTACTATTTTCTGAGCCTGGCACCATGTGACTACGTCACCTATTGTCAGGCTCGGGGACTAAGTGGGCACACTTCACCTTGCAGTGAATGTGTTTGTTTTTCATCTCGAGGCTACGCTCGGGGACTGGTTACCTGCTCGGCTGGTTTACTATTTTCTGAGCCTGGCACCACGTGACTACGTCACCTACTGTCAGGCTCGGGGACTAAGTGGGCACACTTCACCTTGCAGTGAATGTGTTTGTTTCTTCTAAAAGACTCCGAGACTCTAAAAGTTAAAACAAGGTATCTTTAACCTCGTGGTCGGACTCTAAGTGGGCAAACTTCATTTTATCGTGCAGGAATTTTCAATTTTGGACTTGAGCTCCTTACACCCTTATGTCAAGCCATGCTCGGAACACACTGCTCGGCGATGTTGAACGCTGCTCGGCAGCTACTCACAACTGCTCGGTGATTCATTATGGTGGTCGGACCATGATTTGGACAGCTCGGTTTTGGTTCGCATCTGCTCGGAAAAGTTCAAGACAGCGTTGCACAATAGGTACAAGGCGCTCGGGGACTAGCTGTGGGGGGTATGACCCTGGATACCCACGGCAGGCCACATGGGCTATGCCTCCAGGGGTGGCCCAGCCCATGAGAAGGAGCCTTGCAGGGCATGATTCTGCTCGGCGCCTCCCGCAAGGCATGGGGAGGATATCCTAAAGATGTTACGAGATATGTTAGGATACGTATGATTCCATGATTCTTGTAATCTATTATTACTTTTCGGTTATCTCTCAGATCTAACCGACTTGTAACCTTGCCCCCCGTACTATATAAGGTGGGCAGGGACACCCTACAAAATCACAGCAAATCATACGATAGCTAATACAAACCAACAGACCACAGGAGTAAGGTATTACGTCATACTGATAGCCTAAACCTGTATAACTCATGTGTCTCTGTTGCCTTCTTGTTCTTGATTACACGCTCCTCTGCCGATCAATCTACCATCACGGGATACCCCTTGGTGGACTGCCGACAATATTCTATCGACAGTTGGCGAGCCCGAAAGGCAGGGTGGCGAGCCCCGAGGTTTGCCGAGCACTGAACATCGATAGATCAGGATCGGAAGGTGGTTTAATGGGCTGCAAATTGGGCTATCACGTAAGAGTAGCCCACGTCGCTCATTTATCACCTCCAAATATTCACCGATTTCTCCACAATTTAATGAGGCTCAGTACCCGATACTACACAGGCATTACTCCGATTTTTTCTCCACGGTTTGATTTATCCGATATCTACGCCCAAAACACGGGGACTGGCTACTTGCTCGGCTGGTTTACTTTTTTCTGAGCCTGGCACCACGTGACTACGTCACCTACTGTCAGGCTCGGGGACTAAGTGGGCACACTTCACCTTGCGGTGAATGTGTTTGTTTTTCATCTTGAGGCTATGCTCGGGGACTGGTTACTTGCTCGACTGGTTTACTATTTTCTGAGCCTGGCACCACATGACTACGTCACCTACTGTCAGGCTCGGGGACTAAGTGGGCACACTTAGTCCCTGAGCCTGACAGAACCGTTCCATTTCTCAACCACCCAAGGTGATGTTCTAGCCACCTCAAAACCCATAGGTATGACTATGTGACTTGGAATATCTTTTATGCTTGCATCATATCATAAGAAAGTTGTGTATCAAATTCACCTGAATCTTTGCTTAGTCCTCTTTCTTGTTCGAATCCTTTACTCCAAATGAGCAAAGGTTTGATGTGGGGGAGCTTGTTGATGGTCACTAACACCCATTTTAACCATCAACATTTCACCCAAAAGCATGATAAAAGTCATCACATGCGTAGGATTTGCGTTATAATTCACCTAGTTCTACTTGTACATGGAGATTTATTTGTATGCAGGAAATATGGCAAAAATAGGCCAAAATGGTGACAAACATGGACCATAGGGGCAAGTTGACGTGGCAGGGCCACTTGGGCCCATAGCCAGGTGTCGCTCAGCCCCACAAGGGTGTTGCCTGGCCCCCACCTGTGCCACCTTGGCACTTTGCCATGTCAACGATCCATGGGAGCTCCTCCTTAGCCAATGGGATGTGTTGATTCAAGTCAGTTTGATCAACGGTCACGATGGAGAGCACATGGATCCATAGGCCCATTGTCATAAGCTTTGAGCCTCCTCAACAGACTTCCTGTCCGAATTTTGACATGTGCTGTCTTAGTAACCGCCATTGGGAGCCAACCAACGCCGTACGATGCAAAGGCGGTGGAATGGAGGGCCGGGTGGCACCCTCCCGAGGCCACCCGGCGCCCAAGTTACCTCCACTACCTTACTTATGTCTATAAGTACCCCCTATAGCAACCGACCTTGGTGAGCTATAAATAGTGGTGCGAGGCACCATTTGTAATCAGCACCATCTCATTCCATCACTCCAAGTGACGAGTAGTAGCTAGGCTAGCTCTATAGCTCTACTACTTAGAAGTAGAAGATAGGGAGAGAGTTAGGAGAAGCTTGGAAGGGCCAGGCTGGTTGGCATCCTCTCTAGTTGTGCTTGGGCTGATGAAGCTCATCTTCGAGTGAAGTCCGGCATCTTCTCTGTGGTAACTCTACTCTTTTGCATTATTGAAGTTTTATTTATATTATTGTGTTTACTGGTTTCACCGCTTGGTTAGAGTGCTCTAGTCTCATTTCATCATGTACAGGATTAGAGTAGTGAGTCTATAGATTAAGTGTGGTGCTTAGGCTATAGCTTGCCTGTGTTTATGGCTAGGCCTCTGGATAGATTGTGGTAGGTGGCAGGTGGTGACAGCCCTATCCATCCTTTGTATTCCACCACGATAGGTCTAGTTATTAAATCATAGGGCTCGTGGTGCTGTTGTGCCTAATCAACCCTCTAGGTGAGGTTAGGGCAGGTACGCCCTGATGTAAACAACCGTGATATAGTATTCCTTAGTCTTGCCTTAGTTTAGAGAAACCACATATATCCTCTCTACCTATTTTTCCCTTGTTCTATTCCTTGGATAAACTTAGTTCTTAGTCTAGTTCACTTCGCGTTCCCCGTGGAAATACGATACCTTGGAATACTCCCAAGTGAAAGCTACATTGACATCCGTGCGCTTGCGGATTTATCTGTTTGTCATATCTAGTGTCAATAGGCAGTATTAGCAGCCACCAGTGTAGCTGCATTTAGGAGGACAAGCCCTAGACTCTCAAGCTCTCAACTATCCACAGGGGGCAACCACCAGCTTAGCAATCTCCAAGTGCCCCTATCACATGGACAAATCAGCATCCAACTGGACAAGACCAAGCTTATTCGATCCAACAGCCAACCTCGCTAATCAGTCAATATGTTGTGCAATGGCCATCTTAGGGGAAGTTCACTACTTCCTATCAGACACCTCAGTCGGCCCATAAAATTTCTCCATCAGTACAATGGATCACCAAGGATGTCAGTCCTAACTTCTTCAATTGTCGGTTACAAGGATATACCAATCACAAAACCCAAATTGACTATCCAAAAGGTTATCATATAGTTTCTAACATCAGCACATACGAGATGATGCCACACCCTAGGTATCAGAACCCTTATAACTATAATTTTCAGTAGCTTCAAGCCTAGGGACAACAGCTACAAGTTCAAGGACAACAGTCTCAAGCTTAGGGTCAGGGTCAACAAGCTCAAGCACAAGGATCTAAAGCCCAGGCCCAAGGACAACTGAGATAGGAAACTGTTGGCATGGATGCTAATGAATTCACCAACAAGATATAGAGCCAGTTTGGTCTGAAGCCCAAAGGGCAAATTGGCTCCTACCAATGCCCATACCCTGCTTGGTATGATCTTGTGTAGCTCCCTCCATGCTACAGGGTCTCGGACTTCTCCAAATTTACCGAGGTAGATGAGATGACAACCATGGAACATATCAGCCGCTACCTCTTTATCTCGGAGATGCATCTGTTGAGGAGGCACACATAGTTCGGTTCTTCCTTTTGTCCCTCTCTAGACCGACCTTTAGTTGGTTTTCTTCGCTCGAACCAAACTCTATCACTGGGTGGGCTGATCTGGAAAACAAGTTCCACGCATACTTCTACAGTGGGACATGAGAGAAGAAGCTTACAGATCTGACAAGCATGAGGCAGAGAAGCAATGAGTTGGTCTCTGAGTTCATTCAGAGATTCAAAGAAGTAAGGAGCCATTGCTACTCGTTGAATCTGTATGATGGCCAATTGGCTAGATTGGCCCTTCAAGGGATGTCTCCATTGATTAGAGAGAAGTTCGAAGGCTAGGACTTTGAAAGCTTGGCCCATTTAGTTCAGAGAGTGTCTACTTTTGAAAGTCAACACCGAACCCTATGCAAAGAGAAGTATTTGAAGGGGACTATTGCTATGTCAAATCCCTATGATGCAGACTCTGATGAAGATGAAGAAGTCGCAACTGCTGAATGGACATGGGGTAAGGCCCCATTATTGTGTCCATGGGTGAAAGAAAAGAAAGATGTTTATGACTTCGATGTCAAGAAAGCTGATAGGATCTTTGACTTACTGTTGGAGAAGAAGTAGTTGGGGCTACCTACAAATCATGTGAGCCCTTCGGCTGAAGAGTTAAAGGGGAAGAAATATTGCAAGTTCCACAATGCCACTACTCATAGTGCTAGTGATTGTAGAATCTTCTACGTACATATTTAGAAGGCCATAGAGCAAGGAAAGATCAAGTTTGAGCCAGCCAAGAAAATGGCAATGGGCATAGATGGACATCCCTTCCTAGGGTTGCATATGGTGGAGTTTTAGTTGGCTAAGGGAAAGACAAAGGTCTTGACATCAGCTAAGGCCAAGGAAAATGGGTCAGTTGACTCCAAAGTTCAGATATCGGCAAACGAGTTTAAGAAGGATGATTAGCAAAAGAGCCAATACGAGCAAGGCGAGACATCTAGAGCTAGTGCTGTGCGTCCTCGGGTCACTTTTAGAATCTTGTTGAACAAGTGGCAATGCCAGAAGGAAAAGGACTATCAGCGTTAGCTTAATGAAGAAGAATATGAGCGTCGGTGCGAAGAGGAAAGGTACGAAAGAGAACAAGCCGAGCTGCATTGGAGTTGTCCTTTCTTCAGACACTGCTAGAACGAAGGTTTGAAATTGCCTACAAGACAGAATTGCCTAGAGTGCAGTAATCGGTATGTAGAGTTCAGGCAATCTCAAGCCAACCGCCGGACCATCCATGAGTGTTTGAATTATCAATCTAACAACATGGATTAGCGCATAAAAAATAAAGGAGTTCATGATCAGTTAGGCAAGCATGTCCTTGATCAAGATTGGGCCGATCGTGATGAAGAGAAAGCGTATGTTTGGTAGGAGGGCCAATGGTGTCTAGAAGGTCTAACAAGGAGCCAGAAAAGAAGGGTTCATCGCCTGAGAAACAGAGAATTGGAAGCTCAGAAGTATAGCAGACCTCAGACATGGCGCGGTAAACAAACAACCGACAAGGGTAAGCCGTCGGCTAATATTGATATGGTCTTCATCCTACCTACAGAGTTCAGGACTCCCTCCAAATACGAACAAGAAGAATCTGATGGGGAGGAGTACGATGAAGAAGAATTGAGAGAAGCAATAGCTCAGCAAGCCCTCCAACCCCAACAAGCTACATTTGACAAGCCATCTTAGCATCAGCACTTGAAAGCTTTATACATGAAAGGATTTGTCAATGGAAAGCCAATGATTAAGATGTTAGTCGATGGAGGTGCTGCTGTCAATCCGATGCCCTATTCTACTTTCCAAAAGCTCAGGAAAGGCCTAGAAGATCTGCTTAAAATGGACATGATCTTGAAAGACTTCGGTGGCAATGCTCTAAGACCCGGAGGGCAGTTAACGTCAAGTTGACGATTAGAACTAAAACTATTGGCACGAAATTTTGTCCCGTGCCGAGGGCACACGAGCAAGCCGAAAGGGTCTGCTCGATGGAGCTAGAGATCCGCCTAGCTTCAACGCAGGGATGGTCGATCCTACGTACTCCTCCTAAGACATGCCAGTCAATTTGACCATGCAATTCACAAGGAGAGAAAGCTAATCAGTAATTTAAGGTGGAACATGCCGGTGTTGCCAAACAGTCCCGAATGTGTTGCTCTGAGAGCCGATGTGGAAGGAGATCGACTAAATAGTCGATTTAAGCATACTCATAAGAATAAATCATTTAAAGCTCATGGGTTTATGGAAGGAAAATTGGTTATCATCCAGGATGAATCTCATTATTTAGACAAATATTAATCAATGGCAATAGGATGTCAACAATAATCAGTTTACACTAAGCCAATGACTGCAAGTAACTGAATCCCCTTTTTATATAAAAGAAGCAGCTCATCATCATCTAACCATTTAATAGAGATAAATCTAATGAACATAATTGATCTCATCTACTGCTATGACCAGTGGGGCATGAGGCAGAATCATGTAGGCCGTAGAAACAACAATAGATTCGACGACCCTAACTTATTACTAATATCAATGGGGCATGAGGCAGAATAATGCAGGCCATAATACAATAATAAGATCATGGGGCTAACATATCTTTCAACCTATCTTCACTTCAACGGTCTCGTGACGTGAACTGCATATGCGAAAGCACTTGATATCGGCTAAAACAGCCGATTCAGGCATAGCGCACGCTTAAAGTCATGCCCTATCAGGAATAGATCTACCAAATAACGATCCCCACTCCATGGTGCTAACAGTGTAGTGTGAGGAAGAATCACACAGGCCATGATAACGGGCCACAGAATGGTTTTCGTTAGCCAATAGATCTATTCAAGACCAAACATACCTTAACCGCACACTATGCACGATCAAGATTGACATAAAATAGCCGATAAAACATATCTCATCATTTAAGATGCAGATTAGATCAGTTTAGATTAACAAACGATGGATTAAAAAGGATATAAGGCCGATCTAGATCAATCCCAATTGGGCGAAGTGATATTGCTGTAATTAAAGAAATAATGAAAGCAATAAGCAATAACGATAACTTAATGAATCTATCCGAAGGATGCCACCCTTAGATAGAGCCAATAACTTGACCTTAATCTAGTTCAAGCAGTGGAGGTTGACTGGATCGATGTAGCCGTACTTGAACTAAACAAGAGTCGATAACTAGCTTATACCAGAGTCGTAGTGGAGGTTGACCGGATCGATGCAGCCGTACGAACAGAAGTATAAGCCATGATGGTACTTATAGACAAGCCAGACGTTGGCCGGACCGATGCAGCCCTGCTCGCTGAAGAACTTGCCGAGATCTACTCTACTCCTACTCCTAAGGGGTGACCGGAGCCAAAAAAAGTAAGTAACTTGTATTAGATTGATTGTGTGTCCTTTACAATAGCCAGGGTCCAATATTTATATCCGGAACCTACGCATGAATCCTACTTAAGCATGACTCATCATAATTTTGGCCTAAGAGAAAACATTTCTAATTTAAGATAACTTGGACCCTAATCTTTTCCCTTTTTGTAGAGTCCAACATGTTTTTCCCGGCGCTGATCGTAGCTTTTGTCGTTATCTGCTGGCGCTATCTGAAGAAAGCCGATTCCAGTGTTGCATTCGAATCAGCTGATACCGGCCTTCACGCAATCAATTCCTTGATGACATGATCTTGGGGAGCTTCCGAGTCCCTGCAATTCTTCTTCCAAATTTTGGTGTAAACACATGCGCCCCAATTTTGGGATAAAAGTAATTTTATTCCAAAATTATCACGTCTGTACCCCCGATAGGTCTATAGTCACGGGTAGAGAATCTTGATTTGGGGTCTACTGTTTGTCACCGTCGATGTCAGCTCATGAGCCCATGCTTCAAAACTTTTATGAGAGCATCATTGCTTCACGGGCGCTTGGATTCATCTTTCCAGGCCGGCTATAAAATGTCTATCTGACTCTGGCGAGAGCAACTCAACAATTCAGCTATGTTTCTCTTCCATCTGCTCCCTCGAGTGCCTCTGACTCCACCGAACCCTCCATGGTCTATCTTTTTGCTATGAAGATCTTGAGCGGTTAGAAGAATTCTTGTGCATAGGGTGATTGTGTCGCTCATCTTAGCACCTTGTCGAGCAAGAGGATCAGCTACTGTGGTTAGAAGAATTCTTGTGATATCACCTGAGTCTTCTCTCCATGCTCGTAGAACTGTTCTAGTGTTTGCAAGGGCTAAAATGTGTGGACACCTTCCCCTTGTTTGCTCCATCAAATGCCCATCGGGAAAGCCACTGGCTTCTTTTCCGCAGTTTCCCAGTCACCGAGAAATCAGCTGGGCATCTGTTAGGCAGGCGGCTTTTCCCCTTCTCTGGCATAATTTTATCAACGGGCCAATCTGACTCGGTTTATGATGACCTTCGGCCCTGTGGGGATTCGAACTCCCTTCAATCCAAAGAAGCCTTGGTGGGTTGATTGTGGGTCAATGTAAATCTTTCGTATCCATCCCACGATATTTTGTAATTATGGGAAGCAATAAGTCCGAATCTGTTATTTTTTCGTTTTCCATCCCCTGAATTTCTAAAGTGTCGATCCATTTCTGTCTCTGACTTCAATTTCACACTCCCGGCAAAATCTAACTTCTCACCTTCTTGGGCTATATATACGGGCCACGGTTGTGGATCAAAAACATCCTGCTTCGTCTCAAACCTTTCACATTTTTAGTGCGGTTTCTACTTTCCCATAGGTTTGAGATCATGGAGAATAGCAAGAGGTCTGCTGAGGAGGCCCTCAATGGATCTGCATCATCACGCCAGTGCCTTCATCACCAAGAGGGTGCAACTCATGATGCTCTTACTGCCTTGGGGCATTGGGCCGACTCCGTTCAGCCTTCAAGGTTCTCTTTGCTAATAGCTCACCACCAGCATCACTACTATCCGAGGAGGCAGGTCGATAATGATGACCTGCTCGCCTCTATCGATAGGCATGGCCAGAATCTTGCCAATTGTCTTTCCCTTACAGAATTGACTCTGGCCATGGTCCGATGCCGATCGCCTCCCGATGCCAATTTGGTGGAGGATAGGTTGGCCAAGGCCGAGGCCAGAATCACAGGTGAGATATCTATCATAACTTTTGCTTCCTCTCAATCTCATCTTCAAGATTCTGATCATCTCCCCTTTGAATCTTTTAGATTTGTCTGCTCAACTGGAAAGTCGCCGATTGGTTGCGGATTACGCGGCAGGGTTCATCAACGCCAGAGGCGCCGTCCTAGTGGTTTGTCTGCATTACATCCCAAACCATGTTAGGGAGGTCGCCTTGCATGGCATTCATCATGGTGCCACCATGGCGTTGGCTGCTGCGCAAGCCCATTCCGGCCACGAACTTCGGTTTCTTCCCCATAGTTTTCCAACCATGGTGCACCCTGGGGATCATGAGCATCTGGCTGAGGATTTCTTCAGCGCCACCAACTCCATAGCCTTTATTTCCCAGGGCGATGATATAGCAACCAAAGTGTTTTCCGGCCCATAGTTTGTAATAGGTGATATTTAGCAAACAATTTCTTCATCTTGAGTGATCTTCCTTTGCTTTGTACTTATATGCATCACTTTGTCAGTGTTTGCTTTGCCTCTATAGGCGATACACATCATACCGGCTTTTACCCCTTTGGGTTTATTTTTGCACTAGAGGCGATACCTTTCTAGTATCGGCTATTAGAGCTAACGACCGAACAAATCGGTTGTCAAGAATTAATCCAGACGCTAGGGTAATATTTCTTTAGATATTTCCCATTGATTGCTCTGCCAAATTCTTCCTCTCCTTTTAGTGTTTCCAAAATATAAGCATTACCAGGTGCACAACATTTGATCCGATAAGGTCCTTCCCAGTTAGGTGACCATTTGCCGAACTTACTGTCCTTTGACCTGATCGGCAATTTCACTTTCCAGACCAAGTCTCCTTTAGAAAATTGCTTAATTTTGACTTTTTTTATTGTAATATTTTGCAACCCTCAGTTTATTGGCTTTGATACTTTCAAGAGCGCGTAGTCGAAGGCAACTCAAGTCCTCTAAGTTATCTATCATAAGATTCTTGTAGACTTCGGCTGACAAATCATTTTGCAATGTAACACGGCTCGGTCCAGTCTGAACTTCCCAAGGAAGAACTGCATTATGGCCATACACAAGTTCATAAGGCGATGTTTTAATTGATCCATGATAGGCCATCCTATATGCCCATAGTGCCTCATTAAGCGTTGAATGCCACTTCCTTGGCTGTTCCTCAATCTTTTTCTTGATCAGCTTAATCATAATCTGATTGGATGCCTCTGCCTAGCCATTAGCCTACGCATAGTAAGGAGAAGAATTTAGTAGCTTGATTCCCATACTGGCAGCAAAATCTCCAAACTCTTCTGATGTGAACATTGTCCCTTGATCGGTAGTTATAGTTTGAGGAATCCCAAAACAATACAAAATATGTTCCTTGACAAAATCAACCATGTTCTTTGAGGTTACCATCTTCAAAGGAATTGACTCCACCCATTTAGTGAAGTAATCTGTTGCTACCAATATGAACTTATGTCCTTTGCTTGAGGGCAGAAAAATCTGGCCAATTAAATCAATTCCCCAACCTCGAAACGGCCATGGCTTGATTATTGGATTCATGGCCGATGCAGGCGATTTCTGGATATTACCAAAACGTTGACAGTCCTAGCACCCCTTGTAATATTCAAAACAGTCTTCCAATATCGTTGGCCAGAAACATCCAGTTCTATGACTAATCCATTTCATCTTATAAGCCGATTGATGAGCTCCACATATCCCTTCATGCACCTCACCCATCAACACCTTAGCTTCTTCTTGATTTAAGCATTTGAGCAATACCCCATCGACTGTTTTATAATATAGCTGATCATCTAGTAAAACATACTTAGTCAATTTATACCTTAGCTTTCTAGTAACTTTCCATGTTGGATTCCTAAGGTAGTCAGCTATTTCAATTCTCCAATCATTGCTCGAGGTTTCACTATTCAAGACTTCTTGAAACACTCGATAACCTGAAGCGCTTTGAGCTAAATGATTAGCTTCTTGATTCTGTGCCCTCGGAATATGTTGAAAAGAGACATAAGGAAAATCTTTTAGCAACCTTTGACATTCATCATAATATCCCCTTAGAGTATCTTCTTTGCACTCATATAGGCCGATCAACTGATTAATAATTAACTGTGAATCTCCAAATATTCAATTGCTTCGGCCTTTACTTTGTGAAGAAGTTGAAGTCCCTTAAGAATAGCTTCATATTCTACTTGGTTGTTGGTAATCATTAGTTCAGTTGGAAGAGCAAACTCAAAACTTGCCCCTGAGGTGAAATAATAATAATGCCAATGCCACCACCTTGCTTGCATGATGATCCATCAAAGAATAACGTCCAAGGCACCGACTCTACATAATCAATGCTTGGCTTATGATGTTGGGTGACAAAATCGGCCATTATTTGTCCTTTGACTGCTTTAGCCGATTCGTGCTTCAAGTCAAATTCCGATAACGCGAGAATCCACTTTCTCACTCTCCCATTTAGTATTGGCATTAATAACATGTGCTTAATCACATCAGCCTTGGAAACAACCGTGCATTTGGCCGATAGTAGGTAGTGTCGCAACTTAGTGCAAGAGAAATATAAGCACAAGCATAACTTTTCGGTGGGAGAATATCTTGTCTCTGGATCCAAGAGTCTTCTACTCAGATAGAAAACAACTCGCTCTTTTCCCTCAAACTCTTGCATTAAGGCCGATCCAATCGTCTTATCAACAGCCGATATGTACAACTTAAAAGGCTTACCTTGCTAAGGAGGGACCAGCATAGGTGGACATTTCATATATTCTTTTATCTCTTCAAATGCCTTTTGTTGTATGTCACCCCACTTGAATTCTTGATCATTTTTCAACTTCAACAAGGGAGAAAATGACAGAACTCTTTCCGACAAATTTGAAATAAATCTTCTGATGAAATTAATCTTACCAAGCAAAGATTGTAACTCTGTTTTAGTAGTCGGGGGAACTGCCTCATCAATTGCTTTTATGGTGTTTTGACCAACTTCGATTCCTCTCTTGTGGACCATAAAACCCAAGAATTGTCTAGCTAAAACTCCAAAAGCACACTTATTAGGATTCACCTTTAGACCATGTTTTCTTGTGCATTCCAGAGTCTCATAAATCAGCTAGATGCTCTTTGTACCCTTTGGATTTTATCATCACATCATCGATGTAGATTTCAACAATCCTGCCGATCAACTTATGAAAAATATAATTCATTGCCCTTTGATAAGTGCACTGGCATTCTTCAGACCAAAGGTCATCACAACCCACTCGAATAAACCAATTGCACCGGGGCACCTAAAAGCGGTCTTTGCTATGTCTTCCTCAGCCATGAAAATTTGGTTATATCCTGCATTACCATCCATGAAGCTAATAACCTTGTGCCCGGCTGCTGCATCCACTAACATATCAGCTATTGGCATTGGATAACCATCCATGGGTGTGGCTTTGTTCAGATCCCTGAAATCGATGCAAACTCTTAATTTTCCATTCTTCTTATACACAGGGACAACATTCGATATCCACTCTACATATCGGCATGGTCGGATAAACTTTGCTTCTAGTAACCTTTTAGTCTCCTTTTTGATATCATCAAGCACGTTCGGGTTGAATCTCCTTGGAGCTTGTTTAAATGACCGATATCCAAGTTTGATTGGCAACCGATGTTCAACAATTGATCGGTCTAGACTAGGCATATCATAGTATTCCCAAGCAAAACAGTCTTTAAATTCCTTTAATAAATCAACTAACTCTCGCTTATACTCAGGATCCAACTTGGCACTTAGATACGTCGGCCTAGGTCTATCTCCAGAACCAATATCTACTTCTTCTAATTCATCGGCTGACGTGAAGCCATGTCCTAGTTTGTCATCTGTACCATCAATTGGATTATCCATCAAGACAAATTTTCAAAGCTAACTGCTTGGATCGGCTGTTGGCTTTCATTATTGACTCTAATGAAGCCTCCTTCCCATAACTTGCCAGAAAAGCATTCGAAGTCTCCTAGTTCCCAAAAGACTGGATTGACTATTGCGATACTCACAGACTCATCAGCGCGAACCAGTTCGACATCATCTCCATGCCATTGGATTAAACACTAATGAATAGTTGATGGTACACAACAGTTCGCATGAATCTAATCATGACCATGGAGCAAACTATACGACCCTTTTCCATCGATGACGAAGAATGTGGTGAGCAAAGTCTTACTCCCGATTGTTAGTTCGATGTTCGTTGCCCCCGGGGTCTTTGACGCATTACCCCCAAAATCCTTAAGCATCATGTCAGTCTCAATCAGACCTCCTGGTCCCTTGCCAAGTTTACGAAAAGTGGTGTAAGGCATAAGATTAACAGAAGCACCTCCATCCACCAACATTTGTTCATCGGCTTCCCATCAACAAAACCTTTCACATATAAAGCCTTTAAGTGCCGATGTTTGACTGGTTTATCAAATATAGCCTACTATATAACCATTAGCTTGGCAACTATCTCTTCATACTCCGATTCATCAAAATCCAAAAAAACTTCTTGATCTGCCGGAGCTCTGAACTCTGATGGCAATAGAAAAGCCATTTGAATATTAGCTGGTGGTTGCTTTCTATCGACTGTTTGCTTAGCATGCCATACTTGAGGTTTATCGGATGCCTGGGCCTGTTCCAACTCTCTGTTCCTTAGGCGTTGCACCCTTCTCTTCTAGCTTCTTGTCAAACCTCCTGGACACCATTGGCCTTCCTGCCAAACGTATTCTCTCTTGTTACTTTCTTCTTCACAATCAGCCCAGTTTTGATCAACAACTCTTTTTCCAAGCCGATTATGAACACTTCCATTTTTTAAGAGCCGATCCATGTTATTATGATGATATGCATCTTGAGCATGGATAGACCGGCGGTTGGCTTGAGATTGCCTAAACTCCCGATACTGATCGCTGCACTCTGGATAGTTATTCCTAGTAGGCAACTTCAAACCTTCGTTCTAGCAATGTCTGAAGAAAGGACAATTCCAATGTGATTCAGCTTGCTTTCTTTCATACATCTCTTTTTCCTATTGACGCTGGTATTCTTGCTCTTCTAACCAACGCTGATAATGCTTTTCCTTCTGCCGCTGCCATTTATTCAACAGAATTTGAGATGTAATTCGTGGCTTTGTCGCTCTACCTTTTGAGGTTTCTCCCTGCTTATATCGGCTCTTTTGCTTGTCGCGACGTCTTCTAATTTCTCTGTATTCGTCAGCCGATATTTGCATCTTGGGATCAACTGTTCTAGCTTCTCTTGATTTGGTTGATGTTAGGACCTTAGTCTTTCCTTTGAGCAGCCTAGCATCGACCATGTTTTGATCTCCTAGGAAAGGATTATCATCAACTTTCATTTTCCGAGGCGTATCAAATTTGAGTCTTCCTTGCTAAATAGCCCTCTGTATATGCTGCCGGAAAATTCTGCATTCATTAGTGGAATGAGAAGTAGCATTATGGAACTTGCAGAACTTCTTATTCTTCAACTGATCAGGGAACAACATAACATGATTATTGGGCAACTTGATTTGTCCCTTCTCAAGCAAGAAATCGAAGAGCTTGTCTGATTTTGTGACATCAAAGTCATAGCTCTCCTCGACTCCTCTTCCCCAAGGATTTGGCACCATTACTATCTTGTTGCCCCAATTCCATTCAGCCATGGCAACCTCTTCTTCTTTATCTTCATAGCCGTCATCGACTGAATATGGATTATAAGCTTTGGCCACCATGGTACTCTTCTAGAATCGGGTATCTCTGCGCATGCTTTTTGAATTGGCTATTGAGCACCGCCACTCGTTGAGCCAATTGACACAAGTTGTCAAACTCTTGTCCCAGCAGTTTTTCTTTCCATGTTGGCAGCATCCCTTGAACGGCCAAAGCGGCTAGCTGATCATCAGCCAAATTTAATGAGAAGCACAAATTTCTAGTCTCTCAGAACCTCTAAAGAAACTCAATGCCTCTGTCTTATAGTTGTCAAATCGGTAATCTTCTTTTCTCCAGTCCCAGTATAAAAATATATATGAAATTTCTTTTCTAGATTAGCCCAATTGGCAATGGAGTTGACTGGCAGTGATGAAAACCAAGTGAAGGCTGGCCCTGACAGGGACAAGGAGAAGAAACGAACTCGATGGCCTCCTCAACTGATGCCTCACCTAATTGTGTAAGATACCAACTGACATGTTCTATTGTGCTTGTGTTGTCTTAGCCAGTGAACTTAGCAAACTCTAGAAGCCTGTAATTTGCAGGAAGAGCGACCAAATCATACCATTCTGGATATGGCCATTTATACGAAAAGGTCAACCCTTTTGGCTTCAAACCGAACTGATTCTTCATCATCTCGGTCACCTTTAGCAACAACTTGTCAGAATGTGATTTTGGATTTCTCTGCACCTGCTGACCCATCTGTGGATTGAAATCCCGTGTGCCTTGATACCCTAGATTCGAAATCATGTGAAGGGTGTTATAATCTATGCCATAATGATACCCCTATGGAATCTCTATCTGCTGGGTCCTTTGCTGGTTTGCTGCTTGGAGTCTCTGGTTGTAGACGTTATGATCTATATCTCTACGGATCCTTTGAATTGATGGTGCTATTTTTTGAGCCAACGACGGTATGTGGTCTGATGTGCCAAAATTAATCATTTGGTTCTAACTTTGCCCCGTCGGCTATTGCACATGCTGCACTGACGATCTAGGATTATACTGTATCTGATTTGTAGTAACTCTTTGAGCTTGTTCAGATGAACTCTGAACTGCCTGGACATCATTATTACCAGCTGGTGTAGCTTCTTGATGGCTGGTACCGACTTGATTAGTCCCTTGGGTTGACGGATGTGGAATGTTGTAATAAGCCGGCCCAACCTGACCAACTAGAAACCCATGAAACACCTCGTTCATGGCATTGTGGAATGTGTCCAAGAAAGCTTCATTATGGCTTGATATGGCATCACGAACATATTTGTTTGTAGCTTCCATGAAGAAACGCCTATCTTCAGCTTCATCTGCATCTGTCTGCCCGTGCAATAGAAATCTTGGCAGTGGATATTTCTGAACAATTGTTTTGTCACGTGTTTTGGTTTTGGACAACAAACACTTGTTCTAAAATTCTTCTATAGCTTTGCTGATGACACCTTTATCTCCATCAGGTAGGTCTTCGTAATGTACCATAAGGATGTCGTTGTTGTTGTAAACTACCATGACGATTGTGGGGTCCCACTAGGCATGCCAGAATGTGTGTCGGCATGAATTTTCGTCCCGTGCCGAGGGCACATGAGCAAGCCGAAAGGGTCTACTCGATGGAGCTGGAGATCCACCTAGCTTCAACGCAGGGATGGTCGATCCTACGTTCTCCTCTCGAGATGTGCCAGTCAATTTGACCCTGCAATTGACAAGGGGAGAAAGCTAATAAGTAATTTAAGGTAGAACATGCCGGTGTTACCAGACAGTCCCGAATGTGTGGCTCTGAGAGCCGATGTGGGAGGAGATTGACTAAATAGTCGATTTAAGCATACTCATAAGAATAAATCATTTAAAGCTCATGGGTTTATGGAAAGAAAATTGGTTATTATCTAGGATGAATCTCATTATTTAGACAAATATTAATCAATGGCAATAGGATATCAACAATAATCAGTTTACACTAAGCCAATGACTACAAGTAACCGAATCCCCTTTTTATATAAAAGAAGCAGCTCATTATCATCTAACCATTTAATAGAGATAAATCTAATGAACATATTAGATCTCATTTACCGCTATCACTAGTGGGGCATGAGGCAGAATCATGCAGGCCGTAGAAACAACAATAGATTCGACGACCCTAACTTATTACTAATATTAGTGTGGCATGAGACAGAATCATGCAGGCCATAATACAATAATAAGATCATGGGGCTAACACATCTTTCAACATATCTTTACTTCAATGGTCTCATGACGTGAACTGCATATGTGAAAGCACTCGATATCGGCTAAAACAGCCGATTCAGGCATAGCGCACACTTAAGGTCATGCCCTATCAGGAACAGATCTACCAAATAACGATCCCCACTCCACGGTGCTAATGGTGGGGTGTGAGGCAGAATCACATAGGCCATGATAACGGGCCACGGAATGGTTTTTGTTAGCCAATAGATCTATTCAAGACCAAACATACCTTAACCGCACACTATGCATGATCAAGATTGACATAAAATAGCCGATAAAACATAACTCATCGTTTAAGATGTAGATTAGATCAGTTTAGATTAACAAACGATGAGTTAAACAGGATATAAGGCCGATCTAGATCAATCCCAATCGGGCGAAGTGATATTGCTATAATTAAAGAAATAATGAAAGCAATAAGCAATATCGGTAACTTAATGAATCTATCCGAAGGACGCCACCCTTAGATAGAGCTGATAACTTGACCTTAATCTAGTTCGAGCAGTGGAGGTTGATCGGATCGATGCAGCCGTACTTGAACTAAATAAGAGTCGATAACTAGCTTAAACCAGAGTTGTAGTGGAGATCGACCAGATCGATGCAGCTGTATGAATAGAAGTATAAGCCATGACGGTACTTACAGATAAGCCAGAGGTCGGCTGGACCGATGTAGCCCTGCTCGCTGAAGAACTCGCCGAGATCTACTCTACTCCTACTCCTAAGGGGTGGCCGGAGCCGAAAAAAGTAACTTGTATTGGATTGATTGTGTGTCCTTTACAATAGCCGGGGTCCAATATTTATACCTGGAACCTACGCATGAATCCTACTTAAGCACGACTCATCACAATTTTGGCCTAAGAGAAAACATTCCTAATTTAAGATAACTTGGACCCTAATCTTTTCCCTTTTTGTAGAGTCCAACATGTTTTTCCCGGCACCGATCGTAGCTTTTGTCGTTATCTGCTGGGGCTATCTGAAGAAAGCCAATTCTAGTGTTTCATTCGAATCAGCTGATACCAACCTTCATGCAATCGATTCCTTGATGACATGATCTTGGGGAGCTTCTGAGTCCCTACAATTCTTCTTCCAAATTTTGGTGTAAACAAAAGCCCTGCTTACTACTTTCTTTGTCATCATTGGTAAAGGAACGTATAGCCTGCTCTTGGGTCTTGATTGGATCCACGCTAATTGCTGCATCCCTTCCACAATGCACCAATGCCTTATCCAGTGGCAAGGAGACAACGTTGAAGTGGTTTAGGTTGATACATCCATAAGCGTAGCAACAACCAATCCAGCATACTAGGAATTTGAAGACTATGAATGCTTCTCTGGTAGACTCTAGGATGGAGGCGTCATCAAAATCAGTGATGAATGTCAACAGCCGATCCAAGCAATCGGCTCTGAGAGTTAATTTTAATGACTTCTTTAGTTGGTTATTATAGATCAACTAAACATTGCTTTTATGAGTTAGAATGTAGCCGTTCTATTTTAAAGAGTTAGATTTGGATTGCACAACACATCGACAGAACTTGACAGCCGATGATTATTAAGTTTTCATAAAGATTTAGTACTTGAATCATCGTCGGCTATTTTGAAACAATTTTCGTTATGAGATTTCAAGTCCTGATGATTAAGGGTTAGCGCTTAATTGCAGATCATCGCCAAGTCTGATAGCTGATACCAGCAGAGTATCGCCTTTAGAATGAAAATAAAAGATCCCAACTCAGCCTAAAGTGGCGAAAGTCGGTGCGACATGCATCGCCTATAGTGCAAAAATAAAAAGAGGAAAAAGGGGTCACATGAGATTAACTCAGAGGTGCACCATCATCATCTCTAAACAATTCACATGGATTCAAAACATGGAATGAGCACGAATGGAATCAAAAGATTTATTTATGATTGAATCCCTAAGTACAAACTACGGACCGAAGAAGATGTTGTTCACAATATCTCCGGCCGAGGTAGTGTCTGCCACAACATTGGCATGATCGGCGAAATCCTCCACTAGTCCTTGATGGTCGTCCCCACTTGCAAAGCTGGGCTGGAGCCCTTGGAGTTCATGCCTAGAATTCACTTGGGCAGTCATCAGGGCAACCGTAGCCCCGTGTCAGACACCGTGAAGGGCAATCTCCCCAGCACGCATGGGGATATCTTGGAGGTGACTCACCATCAGATCGCCCTGAGCATTCAGAGCTCTGGAGGCATTGTTCACTGCTAGTTGAAGGGCCTCCAACTCCGCCGTCAGAGCTATAATGACAAAAGAGGAAATCATCAAGAGAAGCACAACGAGGCAAGATGATGAAGGTACATAGTTACTTCTAAGGATCCTACCTGTGACCCTAGCATTAGATTCCACCAATTGCACCCCGACGGTATTGCTTTCCCTCCACAGTGGCGAGAGCAGCCTGGGAAGCAGCCAAGGCGGCCTTCAGGCGCTCAGTTTCTTGGGTTAACTCCTAGTGATGACCCAGCACTTTGTCCCGTTCATGAAAAAAATGCCGAGCGTCGTCTCCATTGTATGAGTCAGTGTAGTTGATAGAGAAAGCCGCAGGCGCTGCCAGTTGAGCCTCAAATCTCATCAGAAGATTTTGGATGGAGGCCCAGGTGACGTTTCTGTGAAGCAAAGTTACCAGATTCAGACGATTATCAGAAGATTGGGGATGAAATTTGAACATACCCTGGGATGCGGAGGCACTGGTATGGGGGAGATCCTCCTCTGGGATATCGCTAGCAGGACGCTTGTCGTCCGCCATTATTCTTGGATAAGGACTGAGTTTTTCTAGTCTAAGGAGGAAGAAGAAGGAGTCGTGTAGTGGTAGAAGCGAATGCAAGCGTAGATGTGACCTTTCGGCTATCCCCTGGAGGTGTGTATTTATAAGCCAAAATTGACACGGGTAGGTTCATCGGGCCACGTTGGATTCAAATGCAGTTAATGGAAGGGGAGAGGCCATCCCAGGAATCGAGGAAACCACGCGTGGCCAAATGAGAAAGCAGCAGTTGGACGTGAGGAGTTGCCATTCTGCATCTTCATTCAGTTCCAAGCCGCAGATTTGAAAATCCATTTGTTGTAGTTTTGCGTCACAGCCTAGACCCGGGAACTGGTTCCAAGGGTTAATTAGTTGAAGACGGTTGTGAGAAAGCAGTTTGAAAGTCTTGGAAGAATCATTGAAAGTCGATTCATAAATAGCGTAGAGTTTATACGAAGTGGAAAAATACATCAGCTGAATGTTTGCACCTATTGCCTCGGATTAGGTCAAAATAAGAGGACGCAAATTTAGAAGGAGTCTTGCTTAATGCAATGTTGGTATTTGCGCTCAACCGTAGATGGTTCGGTCCTAAAAGGGTTAGCTGATTCGGTCCAATCGGCCATTTCTAATAAAAAACCTAAATTCAAAGTGTTCTGATGGGATCCTCGTTATCAACTTGAAGAAATTGGTGATGAAAAAGCAACATTCAGAACCAAAACATGCGAAACAGGTGCAAAGAGAAAGTTTTACTCAATTGACATAACCCTATTTACAATCTAAGGGCCGAATAAAACACGATTGATGATTCCTTCGGCCGAGGTTACATGTGCTATGGCTTCAGTGGCTCCCTCGAAGTCATCCACCAACTCCTGATAGATGTCGAGGACCTCACCGTCTAGGAAGCCGGGCCACAATGGGCAAAGGTCGTGCCCTAAGCACACCTAGGCAATCATGAGGGCAACGGCGGCTCCGTGTCGGACACTGTGAAGAGCCACCTCTCAAGCACGTGCAGGGACATCCTAGAGACGGGCCTCCAATACAACGCCCCAGGCATTCAGGGCATCGGCTGTATCGGTTGCCGCCAACTAGAGTGCCTCCAGTTGCTCCGTCAGGGCTGCAATGGGAAGAAAGAGATCATTGGGAGAAGATCAGGGAAAAAGAGTAATAATTAGATACAATGTTGTCTCAAAGGACTTACCCACAACTCTGGCATCAGACGCCGCCAGTTGAGCCCAGACGGCATTGGTCTCCCCCTCTACAGTGGCAAGGGCAGTTTGGGAGGCATTCAAGGCAAACTCTAGCTGGCCGCTCTCACGAGTCACCTCCGAGTAGTGGTCTATCGCCGCATTCTGCTCACGAAGATAGCGGCGGGCGTCATCTAAATTATAGGAGTCAAACGAGTCATTAGAAGTTCCTTTACCACTGAGTCTCCCCTCGTGTCGCGATTCAGGAATGCCAATCGGGGCAAGGTCAGGAATAAAGTCAACATAGAACTAGAAGTGTGCATGCATTATATCCTTTGTTTGTCTGACCTGAAAGATTACTTAAAGCAGGCCAATCATTGATTGTTACGAACAACATTGCTCGTAGGTCAAAGTGTTCTTGTTTATACTCATCCCAGACACGTACACCTGGTTTGTTCTATAAAACTAGAAGTTCTTCAACTAATGGCTTCAGATAGACATCAATGTCATTGCCAGGTTGCCTCGGACCTTGGATGAGGATCGGCATCATAATGAACTTCCGCTTCATGCATAACAATGGAGGAAGGTTGTAGATACATAGAGTAACTGGCCAAGTGCTATGACTAGTGCTGTGCTCCCCAAAAGGATTCATACCATCTGTACTTAAGGCGAACCTTAAGTTTCTAGCCTCATTTGCAAACTCTGGAAATTCCCTGTCTATCCCTCTCCACTGGGACCCATCAGCTGGGTGTCTCAGCATATTGTCTACCTTACGGTCTTCTTTATGCCACCGCAACAACTTTGCATAGTCTTTATTTTTGAACAAACATTTTAAGCGTGGTATTATAGGGGCATACCACATAACCTTGGCAGGGATTTTCTTTCTAGGACGTTGTTCACCCTCGACATCACCAGGATCATCGCGCCTGATCTTATACCGCGCTGCTTTACATACCGGGCATTCATCCAAATTCTCATATTCATTGCCATGGTAGAGGATGCAGTCAATAGGACATGCATGTATCTTCTGGATTTTTAATCCCAAAGGGCAGACAACCTTTTTTGCTTCGTACATAGTGGTGGGTAATTCATTTGGCTTTGGAAGCATCTTCTTTATGAGGTTCAATAAATTCCTAAATGCCTTATCGGATACACCATTCTTTGCCTTCCACTGTAGCAATTCCAGTGTTGTACCCAGCTTTTTTTGCCCCTCTTCGGCCATCGGGTATAGCAACTTCCTATGATCCTCAAGCATGCGCTCGAACTTAACTTTCTCTTTTTCACTTTCGCATTCTTGTTGTGCATCACGAATGGCATCGCCAAGAGCATCACCGAGATCATCTTCTGCCGCTACCTCTTCTTCATCTCTCCCCATTGTAGTATCATCAAAGGCACCATACTGAGCAATAATGTCATCAATGTCTAAATCTTCTCCTTCACCTTCTTCCATCATGACCCCGCTTTCTCCATGCTTAGTCGAACATATATAGTTTGACATGAAACTTGACTTAAGCAAATGTGAATGAAGACTCATTGAGCTTGAATATTCCTTTAAATTCTTACATATGGCACATGGACAAGACATGAAACCATCCCGCTTATTTGCCTCGGCCACACCTAAGAAATAGTGCACCCCCTCAATAAAGTCTTGGGAGCGGCGATCGGCATTGTACATCCAATGGTGTGACATAATCTGCATTACACGACAAATTATGAAAACCTTGAACATAATTAAGTATTTTATTACACAACATAGATGACACACACACGGTTGATTAATTAACTAAGCCTGGCTACAACGTAAGCAATCCCAACTATCACTAAACAAACTAAAACTACAATGCACTTCAGTAACATAATTATTTCGTGATCGTACGCAACTAAAACAGACAAATCATTCTTCTGTTGAATATCAATAAGCTTCTCCTGCTGGCTCACTGCCTCATCATCAGCAGCCACTACCTCAAGCACACCCGAATTCTGCACATATGTAGCATAATCTTCCTCCCAGTACCAACCATCGCATGCATTGCCCTCCCACTGAAATTAAAGCCAAAAAATATTTAGTCAAAAATATTCAAGAAAAGCAGGTCAATTAGCCATAATAATCAAATGCGTAAGAAACTCATATCGCGATCCGGGCACTTGTAGAAAACACGACCCTTGTTGGGTCCCTGTCTCTTGACTCGGTACTCCATCACAATCTTCTGCTTACACTTGCCGCAGATAATGAGAGGGAGTTCTGGCCTCAGTCGTTTCGCAACCGAATGAGAGGCCGAGGATCCGGTACTAGTTGTCATCTACTTTCTATACTTATTTTTGCAAACTAGTGTAAATTTCACATTTTCTAAAATGATATATTTAAACAAAACTAAAATTATTTATTTATCTAACTAAACCATGAAATATGTACTATGTATAATAGTAAAATACCAAACTATCAAGTGATTTTACTATTGTAAATCATCATGTGATTTTGAGCTAAAAATGACATAGAAATCACATAGCTCAAAAACATGTTTCAATAAATAACCATCTGTACTAGTTGACCTTGCTTACGTGATCATCTCGGCGAGCATTTCTCCACCGGACGGCACCGTACTTGGCCAAGGAAGAGCTCCGATTCTACGAGGAAGGCAACACGGTCTTCCACGACCGTTGCCGCTCTCCCTCGTAGAATCAAAGCTCCTCCTTGACATTCGTTACCGCTCGGCAGAGAACATGCTCGCCGAGATGAACACGGTCCGCAAGTTCTACTAGTACGGATTTTCTATAATTTTCTAACAATTTTCTAAGTTTTTCATTTCATGGAAAATTTAATTCTAAAAAATAAAAGGCATGATTTCTAAGTAGTTTATTTTATGGAAAAAATAATTCTAAGTGACCTGCTCGATATCGGCGAGCTCGCTGGCGTTTAGGTTGCTGAGGATAGTAACATTTGTAGATGATATTTGTAGGTCTGAAGTTATCAAATATCCATCAAATTATTGCTCAAAAACATGTTTCAATAAATAACCATCCGTACTAGTTGACCTTGCTTACGTGATCATCTCGGCGAGCATTTCTCCACCGAACGGCACGGTACTTGGCCAAGGAAGAGCTCCGATTCTACGAGAAAGGGAACACGGTCTTCCACGACCGTTGCCGCTCTCCCTCGTAGAATCAAATCTCCTCCTTGACATCCGTTACCACTCGGCAGAGAACATGCTCGCCGAGCTGAACACGGTCCGCAAGTTCAACTAGTACGGATTTTCTATAATTTTCTAACAATTTTCTAAGTTTTTCATTTCATGGAAAAATTAATTCTAAGATCACATAAGCCGCCGGGGACGAGGATGGCACGTGCTCCAGTGAGGACGAGCGAGGCGTGATTTTGATGAACTAATTTAACTTTTGTTTATCCAAACATATATGCAAATCATCATGTGATTTTGAGCTAAAAATGACATATAAAATCATAATAAAGTCCAACAAATAAAGTTACACATGCATCTACATCGCAAAATGAGATAAGCTATTGATAAAACATAAGAGGATTAAGTTTGTTACCTCCAAAATTGAAGAGCAACACCAATGGAGGGGGAGAGAGCAAGAACAACAGCAAGCTGAAGAACAGAGGCAGTGAGTTTGAATGGAATGGCTCGGGCTCGGGGAGGAAGAAATGAGCTGGATTATAGGCCGGGATAATTAGTCCCGGTTAGGGGGCCAAACCGGGACTAAAGATTAATCTTTATTCCCAGGGCATCACCCAAACCGGGACTAAAAGCTTTAGTCCCGGCTGGTATTTCCAACCAGGACTAAAGGTAAACCTTTAGTCCCGGTTGGTAATACCAGCCGGGACTAAAGATCCCTGCCCCGCGGACGATCGTTGGGCAGGGACCTTTAGTCCCGGTTGGTATTACCAACCGGGACTAAAGGGTCCTTTAGTCCCGGGGGCAAAAAATGCCGAGGCTAATGCCAAATTGGGACATCGTTCTAAAGTCTGTTCTCTAGTAGTGTGATGAGCCATACTATGAAGCTATGGGAGAGTTATCGAAAATCGCTTGAGAGCAATAACACGGGTCTCTATGAACTAATTTGGTTTCATGCCCAGAAGGTTAACCATGGAAGCCATTTTCTTAATAAGACAAGTTATGGAGCGGTATAGGAAGAAGAAGAAGAAGGACCTACACATGGTTTTTATTGACTTGGAGAAGGCTTATGATAAAATACCAAGGAATATTATGTGGTGGACTTTGGACAAACATAAAGTCCCAACGAAGTACGTCGGGCTCATTAAGGACATGTATAACAATGTTGTGACTAGTGTTCGAACAAGTGATGGAGACACGGATGACTTTCCGATCAGGATAGGACTACATCAAGGGTCAGCTTTGAGCCCTTATCTGTTTGCCTTAGTGATGGATGATGTCACAAGGGACATACAAGGGGACATCCCTTGGTGTATGCTTTTCGCAGACGATGTAGTGCTAGTTGATGAAAGCTGGACATGAGTGAATTAGAAACCGGAGTTATGGCGGGAGACTTTGGAGTCCAAAAGTTTTAGACTCAGTAGAACTAAAACTGAGTATATGAAATGTGACTTCGGCACTACTACTCGGAAGGAGAAAGATATTAGTTTGGAAGGTCAAGTAGTGCCTAGAAAGGATACATTTCGATATTTAGGATCAATGCTACAGAGAGACGGGGATATTGATGAAGATGTTAGCCATAGAATCAAAGCAGGGTGAATAAAGTGGCGCCAAGCATCTGGTGTCCTATGTGACAAAAGAGTACCACAGAAGCTAAAAGGCAAGTTTTATAGGATGGCGATTAGACCTGCTATGTTATATGGTACAGAATGTTGGCCTACGAAAAGACAACATGTTCAACAGATAAGTGTCGCGGAAATGCGTATATTGCGTTGGATTTGCGGTCATACAAGAAGGGATCGGGTTCGGAATGATGATATACATGATAGATTAGGGGTAGCACCAATTGAAGAAAAGCTTATCCAACACCGGTTGAGATGGTTTGGACATGTTCAACAGAGACCTCCAAAGGCACCACTGCGTAGTGTTATCCTAAGCCAGGATAGTAACGTGAAGAGAGGCAGAGGAAGACTGAAGTTGACTTGGGTAGAGGCAATAAAAGGAGATTTGAAATGATGGAATATACCCAAAGACTTAGCCTTAGATATGAGTGCTTGGAAAACAACTATTCATGTGCCTGAACCTTGATTGCTTTTGCTGGGTTTTAACTCTAGCCTACCCCAACTTGTTTATGATTTAAAGGCTTTGTTGTTGTTGTTGTAACAACAATAATCAGATGGCTAGTATTATTAATTTTAGAAAATGATATGGGTTTGGAAACCACAAGTAAAGAAAGGAAGCTAAATAAACATAGGATAATTAGCATTGTTTGCATATTTGCTTTTTGAGAAGCTATTTTTGTAAACGTTGAACCAGTGGAAACAAGATATATCAAATAAATATTGAACACAAGTAAACAGATTTATCAGACTGTGCAACAAAATTCCAAACCTTTACCACCAATTTGCAGAAAAATACTGAGATTTACCACATAAATTTATTAGTACTAGATTTGCCTTGAATAATACTTTCCATACTGTCATACTTGTACAATTTTATAATAACAACATTCAAATAATGTAATGATCAAATTAATGTCTTGGAGACCAACCAGGAATGAAAAAAGGACAAGAAAAGAAAAGAGAAGCATTCAAGAAACGAACATATCGTATCACCTCTTAAGCAGGGTTAAGCAGTAAATCCAGATTTCTGTTATGACTAACAAATCAGTAAGCTCACAAACTCACTTAATTCAGACACTTGTATCACTATTCGAAAACAAATCAGCAGGTTAACACATTACAGCTAAGGATAGTTTGGACCCCCACAGCCATTTTTTCCTACTTTTCTTTTCCACCAATTAAAGGTAGAAGGATCCTATCTCTCTTCAATTGTATTAACTAATTATTAATGATCTAAGGAATTTCTTCATTACTTGCTTTCTCAACAAAATTAAAAATATATAGAAAGTGCTACAGCTTACATATGCTAAGTTTACTGAGAAACTTCAAAACATTCAGCACTTTTTCATCGAACACTTCACATTTAACTTCCACAATTTTAAGATGCTCTGATATTACATTTGATCTCTCCATTGTATCAGGGCTTCCTATCATTTCCACTTTACCTTTGGATTCCTACAAACTGTATAAAGATATTTCCAGCATCAATCGATAATCTTACAATTTGAAAATACAGCAGCTGTATACCTAGATCCTAGAAAATGTATACCTTGCAAAATAGTTGAAGAGTGAGCTTCTCTAAAATAGGTTAATGTTCTAGAATACATGTTAGCGAACTGAAGTCAGGCATACACCAGTATTCATTGAGTGAGAGAGTCTTCAAGTTACTAAACATGGGGCAACATCTCAAGTCCCTTCTGAATATACACTGCAAAGATGAATAATCCTTCACATCATACATGATTAATTTGAAAGTGAAAAAAAGGGAATCAACTTATTAATCTGAAGTGTAAGCATACCACACTAATATCAGACATCAGCACCAAACTCTGAGCTTCTGATAAACCTCGGATCACCACAGTGTCAACAGTATCATCATCACCATGTACTGCCCCACAATAAGAGTCATCGGAAATTTCGATTTTAACAACTGCCTCCACCAAGGAGGGCATATTCCAAAGCGAAGGAGTCTGGCCGTCACTGACTTCAAGCCACAGTAAAATGAGATTTGGTGCATAAATATGAGTGTGAGAAGTCGTACCAAAATCGCAATAATTACTGAAGCTTAGGCCTTGTTTAGATTGCAAGTTTTTTCACTCTCTCTCCATCACATCAAATCTTTGGACACATGCATGGGGTATTAAATGTAGATAAAAAAATAACTAATTACACAGTTTGATTGTAAATTACGAGACAAATCTTTTGAGCCTAGTTAGGCCATGATTGGACAATAATTGTCAAATACAAACGAAAGTGCTACAATGCTAAATACTGATTCCTAACCTCAATCTAAACAAGGCCTTAGAAACTTTAGGGATTGTGACGAAATCCTATGGCAGTTGAATCTGCAATTGTCAAACTCGAGAGCTTCCAATGCTGGGCAACCGGAGAAGTCAAGGAAATAATCATCGAATTGTTGACATTTGAGCTTTAGCCTCTTCAGATTCTGTGAGACAAGAGGTAGATTGCCCAGCTGAAGCCAGGGGTCAAAGATAAAGTTCCCACTAGTCTCAAGGCTTAGCACCTGGACTTTGCACATCAGAACATGCCAGATCCAGAGTTTCATACAGGGAATTTCTTTGTCTTCATATCCACACAAGTCGAGCACGCAAGTGTCAAGAGGTGAGCCTTCATGAAGGAGCAGCAGATGGTACACAAACTCCCTAAGCTCCGTTACTGATGCTGCTTCATGGCCTTCGCCGCACAAAATGCGCAGGCCCGTGGCAGACTTCCAGAGGTGGCGCCAGCGGCGGGCCAGCACGCACGTCCGCACGGCCTCCTGCGCTGGTAGGAACGACAGCACGTGGTGAAGGACATTATCTGGGAGCACACTAAGGCTGGGGCGGCCAGCTCTCAGAGGCGCCGCCCTCTTGACCTTTCCGCCCCTCTCCCTCGGAGGCATTGCGTCGAACAGATGGCGGGCGTCGGTGCTGCAGCGGAAAGAAACCCTGAGATGGAGCGAGGTGTTGAAGCCGAACCGGAAAATCGAAGAGAAGTACAGAGTCTGCACTGGGTGCCCACCTCACCTTGCCTGGTCGGCGGCGGCTTCAGTGGCGGCCAGAGCAACGACGCTGAAGACGGAGGGTGCTAGGGCTCGGCCGCTCGGATGTGACCGTGCAAACCAGATCGATCTCGCGGAGTAGAGTAGAGTAGAGTGAGGATCACATTTCACAGGGTCGTGGAGTTGGAGGGAAAGGAGTGGAGTGCGCTTCACGACGCCATGAGCGACTGCATCGGGTTGTGATCTTCGGCATATGTTTGGAAGCAAGAGGCTATGCATGGCAACGGGCACGTTACCTGCGGGGAGAGGGTTTACAAACTCAGCACCCGCGACCTAAATCCAGTTCTCGTGCCTGCGCCCACAGCCCATTACGTGTACGAAATTGAACCCACACCCGTCATCCACGAGCACAGTGTATCCACGGGCACACTCATGCCCGTCAACCAGATCATAAATTCACAGTTCACAATCACAAACCTGTATAGATCACAAATCTAATGCACAACAACACAAGTTCACAAATAACAGTTCATGACTATTGTTCAACATCTTAATAACAAGAGTATAAGCCAAATAAACATAGTTCAATAAGCATAAGTGACAAGTCTAGAACAACACACACATGGCTCAAATCACACAAATATTGTTCACATATCAGATACAAATAAACAGTAAGCTTAATCAGAGTCGACGGTAGAGATGCAAGGTTCTTCCTTCGTTTCTTATTCAACCAAAAGGTGTCAATTTTTCTATCGTCTTGACCTACAAATGCACATTGGAATAAGAAGATGACATTAGTAAGTTGCTGCCATAAGATCATTAGAATGAGATGACAACATTGACAAGCTACAGGAATCAAAAGCATAATTCTTTACGTTTAAGATTGTGACGAAACCAATTTTGGCTGCACATCAAAACTTCCAACATTTGTGGAGTAAGACGGCTGCGATGCTCACTTAGAACCCTCCCACTAGTGCTAAAAGCAGATTCAGAAGCTACTGTGGTTATGGGAATTGCCAAAATATCACGAGCAATCAACCTCAAAATAGGGAAACGAGTTCGAGCCACCTTCCACCAACCCAAGACATCAAAGTACTCATTCTCATCATGAGGAAGAGGATCTTCGTCCAAGTACCGAGCTAACTCACTCTTTGCTTTAACAAGACTTGAGGTCTTCTTAGTGGAAGCAAGTATTTTGAATATGGACAGAACAGCAGCAGCACTAACAGTAGAGTTTGAAGCCCCATAAGATGATGTACCCACAACCTCTTGATCAATTTGCACTTGGTACTCATCCATCAATTGAGTTAGCAATTCATAGCTCTTTTAACAATATCTATTAGCTTCTTCTTGACCCAAAAGAGCCATATAGCAAGCTTGCAGCATGATCATCTTAAGGCATGGATCAAGAATAACAGCAACAGCCATGAGACCTTGGATATCATACCAATACTTATCATACTTCTCTATCATTGCAGTGGACATATTTCTAATGATCTCATTTTCATCTTCTTTCCAAGAGTTAATTTTAAGTTTGATCTCACATACTTTAGGAAAGAAGATATTAGCTATCACATACTTTGTTCCAGAAAACAATTCAGTGAGCTGATAGAACAATTCTAATTTCTCACAAACAATAGCTACAAATTTCCAATCATCATTTGGTGGGCAAATAAAGTGTTGGTCAAGAGTGCCCAAACGATCAAAAACCTTCCTATAAGGTATAGCAGTGTTAAGCATGACAAAAGTTGAATTCCATCTAGTTTTGCAATCAAGACACATTTTTTCTTCAATTCAACTTTCTGTTGTTGAGCTACTTTCACAATTTTTTCATACCTCTTTGGTGTAGCAATCTAATAAAGCAATGCCCTCTCTGATTCTTGCAATAGATTTCTTGATCACTTCCAATCCATCTTGTACAATGAGGTTCAATATGTGCACACAACAACGGGTATGCAAGTGCTTTCCACCCAGCAACATATTACCCTCCCCAAGCCTTGATTCCATTAGACCAATCATGCTGTCATTGACACTACAATTGTCAAGTGTCACAGTGGACACTCTGCAATCAAGATCCCAACTCTAGAGGCATTTAAGTAGTGCATCACAAATAACTTCAGCAGTATGGGGGCATGGCACATATACAAACCTAGAAAAGACAATTGAAATAAGTTGGAGTAAAAGACAAATAGGACAGCAACTAATTGAAGTAAAACACAAATAGGACAGCAAGTAATTGAAGTAGGACAACAAGAAATCACCTCAAAATGTAGCTTCTAAGGGTCCATGAGTCATCAATAAAATGTCTAGTGACAGCCATATATCCTCTTTTCTGATTATCAGTAGTCCACAGATCAGTTATAATGGCTACACGACAACTGAGCTTCTGAAGAAACATCCTAGCTTTTCTTTTCTCCACATCATAGCAGCTCAGGATGGCCTTCCTAATAGTGTTTCTAGTTTCTATCTTGAACAAGGGTTGCAAAGCACTAACAAATTGACGAAAACCAAGATGATCCACAATGGACAAAGGGTACTCATGCAGTGTAATCATTGTGTAAAGTGCTTTCCTAGCTACATCTTGATCAAACATATAATTTTAATAGCTACTGCACCCTTATCAGTGGATGCAAGCCTCAAATTTGCTTGCACTTTCTCACCGGGCTTCTTCCTATAGATGCAGATTTTCAGATGAGTACGCAGATGGTTAGTACCATTTCTTGTTGTAGCTGAAAGCTTCTTGCCACAGTGGTCACACTTTGCCTTCCAAACTCCATCATCATCACAAACTCGTGTGAATTCCTTCCATACAACAGATGTGAGCTTCCTATGCGAACCCCGTGAGTGAGTTATACCAGCAGCCCCATCTTCGGCCTCGCGATCATCAACTCCATCATCAATGGCGATAACCTGATTACTAGGGAGAGCTTCATCAACAGGGATGGAAGACTACGAGACCTGCTCAGGTTGGACACTACTCCCAGGAGTCTCCATCACCAATGCAATCTGCAGTCCAACAACATGGCACAAGTTAACTACATATCACCAGAATTGAACTATCCAAATTGAACAAAAAAGCTACTGACAATCACAAAAATAGCTACTGACAATCACAAAATCATTCATTCAATCTAGACAGAACACTGCCTATCACCAGATCACAAAATCATTCATTCATTCTATCTACTGAACACTGCAACCACTGAACAAAATCACCAAATCATTCATTCAGTCACAAAATCGTTCATTCATTCTAGACAATCACAAAATCACAAACTAGACATGACATATCACCAGATCGCATTAATCAATGGCAAGGCAGAAGTGTAGTTCATGGATCTATCATTCTACTGAATAGAGAATGAAGAAAAAATGAGAGGACAGTGACTGACCTAGGGTGGCAACGGGAATACAGGCGCCAGGCGGAGCGGTCTTGCGGGCAGCGGGTGCCGAAGCGGGCGGTGGGCTACTGACCGGGTGGTAGCGGGGAGGTGGGCAACTGGGCGGGCGCCGGGTAGAGCGGTGGTGGTGGGGTGGTGGTGGCAGGGGGAGCGAGGGCGGGCAGAAAAAGTGGCGGCGGGGAGGTGGTGGCCGGCGGGAAGGGATGGCCGAGGGCGGGTGATGGCCGGAGGGGAACTAGCGGCGGTCGCCTGGGTGTGAGGCGTGGAGGCTAGGAGCGATCGAGGGGAAGTCGAGGGAGGCAGCGCCGCTGTGGCCTGGCGTGCGGGAGGTGGGATTGCGGCTATGCAGGGGAGGATGAGGGGAACCCTAGAAAGTCCTTTATATACTTGTGCCGCAGGCCCACATGTTAGGCGGGTTCGCGGGTTTGTGGGCACGGGTAAGGTATTTTCATACCCGCAAATGTTTTACCTGCGGGCACAAAATCAAACCCGAACCCGTGCCCATGGGTACAAAATGGTACCCATATCCTCACCCTAATGGTTTTTTACCCACGGGCATGCGGGTAATTTGTACCTGTTGCCATCCATAGAAGAGGCTCGTGGGGGGAGGTCGAAAGGAGGTGAACACTTCTTGAACGCACTGAAGGGAACCAACAAGTGAGCCGTTTGACCTCCGCTACTCTACAAGTCATCATGCCGCATTCCACACAATAGACCATAGCACCACCCGTCCGCACCACCCCTGATGACACTCTGGATGAGCCTAGCCCACCGGGCCCCCAAGTTTCCGCAGACACCGAAGCTAGATTTTCCATTCTCAGTCCCCACACTACACAAACGACAAACTTGGGAATTATTCGGTTAGGGCTATACGATGCCAGGAACCATTCTAGCATAGGAAAACTTATATAAATTAAAGTAACAATTTCGGCTAGAAATTATTCCTAGAAGTCATTCCCCAAGAAGCAAACAGGGCATAAAAGGTGACGAGTATAAGGATTCATTTGGAACACAAAAATTTCACACTAATTGTATAGTAATTTCACAAAAATCAGTTCATTTTTATAGAAAAACACAGGAATGAAAAAAGTGATCTTGTCGGGGTTATGATCCCCGGGTGTTTCCAGGCAACAATTAGTTAGTAGGTCAAGCGGCCCTCGATACGTCAGCTAGCAAGGGCCCGAACGACCGAGGCCTAGCCGATCCAAGAAAACTAGGCTAAGCGCTAAGGCCAAAGTCGGCCACGACCCCTTCATCAGACATAGCCACACGACGCTCAAGAAACTAACAACCTCTCCACCGTCCCGACCTCTAGGAGGAACGAGGAGAGGTCATACCTAGCCAAGCAAGCCTGCTCTAACAGGAGTGAGCACGCCACACTGATCCCACAAGGATAGAGGGGATAGCGGTCACCTCGGTCCGGTCAGACGCCATCCCTTTGCCATGCAGCACGGACAAGACAACATTGCCCAGCGATGATGGCTAGGTACGGGGCCCACCATCTAGATATGGCCCAACAAGACGCATGTATGATTCTACCCACTACGGGATGGGATCCACGACGGAGGCCTTTACTTAGAAGCCATCCTGACCGGCAGGAGCCATGACCTCGGAGCTCGGGATCATGGCCACCTCCTCCTTAGGATAACCAGGCAATCGATGACCTGGGGGCAGTCACCAACTCCTATATGATGCCCCCAGGAAATCCAGAGACGATGACAAAGACCACGACGAAGACCAAGGCGCGAAGGATGGCTGGCGAATTACCACCGTGCCTACAGTGCTGCCACGACTAGAACAGTAGCACCACACCACACCTTACCGTGACGTGGGCACAAGACCATGGCGACAACCACGCCCAAACGTGTGCCACAAGACAGCGTAGCTTGCAAGCCAAGTTAGCTAGGCCCCTCTCTTAGGCTCACGACCCCTCGGTCGGGAGAACCTTCTTCTTTGTACTTGCCCTAGCCCCGAACTCTATATAAGGGCAGCCAGGGCACCATCCCAAGCCATATTCTCTCTCATTTTTCACACCACCGAACTCCTGAAGCTTCCCTTCAGACAGTTCATCTCTTAGCTCTTGCTCTCCTACCTCTTCCACCATTCTTGCACCCCCCGTTGTAAGAATTTTAGAGCATTCAAGCAAGGAACACGCACTCGATCATCTCTGAGACTAGATGCAGGGCTCCAGCCTGAACCAGTATAAATCCTCGTGTCTTTTGGATGCTACCATTGTCTTCCTAGAGTAGCACGGTAATCGTATAAATTTACTAGTCTGGTTTACCAAACACTGACAGTTGGCGCGCCAGGTAGGGGACAGTTGCTCACTCTCGTTTGTTGAGAAGGAAGTGATGGCTCCTCGCACCAATGGTGGACTCGCTCGCGGAGTGGCCACGGTGGCCACATCCACCACGAAAACTATGAGTTCACCGGCGTCGAAGGGACAACGCCCGTGTCTGTCTTTAGTCGCATCCTAGACCTCCGCTCCAGAGATCTGGACCTCGCAGTCTATGGTAGACACGCTCTCAGAACTACCCTCAGGGGTAGCATCCCAGAGTTCACCTACATAGGGGGCCAGTACCCTCTCTCGCCACCGGTCACGTCCAAGTCTTTCACCTAGGGAGCTAGAGGGCCACGGCTCATGGTGAACTCACCCAGGGAATGGCACCAACCGGCCATATCCTTTTGGGGAACTACAAGGTCATCCACACCAATGGGTCAACGCCCATCACCGGCTTTTACCCTACCCAGGCCAACCGCGCGGAAAGCCTGGGTCAGGCGGTAGAGCCATGCCTCGAGCGACGTCTCTACCACTAGTGGAATGCACACTACTATAGATTGACGTATCACCAACACCTTTATCACCGCCGGTATCATTGAAACCGTTGGTGATAGCTATCACCAACAGTTTGTAATATGAACTATTGGTGATGAGAGTATCACCGCCGGTTCGTAAGAACGTGCAAGTTGATAACTATCACCGCCGCTTTGTCTTACCAACCGACGATGATAGTCCATCATCACAACTACTTTGCACTACCAACCGGCAGTGATAATGTGCTCCTCAACACTGCCGCCTCGCCACATGAACCAGCGGTGAAGACATTTTCACCGCCAACTTGTTGTATGATACAACGGTGATAACCATGCTGCAGTATAAATAAATTCATAATTTTTTTCAAATAAAGTCAGATGAAAACAAACTTTATATAAAAGTTATAGACCTCAATGAGATCGACAACTTTGTAGTTGACAACTTTTTTATTTGAAACCATTTATGGTCCCAGATTTATGTTTGAAGCACTCAAATTTTGAAATTCAAATTTTTTGAATTGTACAAACAATCTTAGATGGAAAAATGACCAAAACCAAAGTTATAGATCTCGATGAGAGATACAACTTTGTAGTTGACAACTATTTCATTTGAAATCATTTATAGTCTCAAATTTGTATCTGAAGTTTTAAAAATTTTAAAACCAAAATTTTCAAACAACCTTGGATGGAAAATCGACCAAAACCAAAGTTGATCTCGATGAGAACAACAACTTTATAGTTGATGAGTTTTTCATTTGAAATCATTTGAGGCCCCAAAAGTCTGGCTGAAGTTTTGATGTTTTGAAATTTAAATTTGTTAAACGACCTCGGATGGCGAAACAACCAAAATCAAAGTTGTAGATCTCAGTTAGAACAACAAATTTGTAGTTTATGACTTTTCCATTTGAAACCGTTTAGGGTTCTAAATATTCATTTTAAATTCTAAAAAAGTAAATACTAGGGGAATGGATATGCTATATAGTCACAAGTGACTTAGGGGTGGAGTGGTTAGAGGAGAGTGGTTATAGAGCAAAGGACAGAGGTCTCAGGTTTGAATCCAAGCACCACGTACCATGAAAAATAGTGTGAAGTTGGAGTTGGAGCAGCTTCCCGGTACCATGAAGCTGGAGCTAGTGGGGGGCTTCCCAGGATTGAAACAATTTTTTTGCTATTTTTGGCTCATTTTTGGGAATTTTCAAAATTCAAATCACCGCTGGCTAGTAATACAAACTGACTGTGATATGTTATTATTACCGCTGGTTGCAAACCGCCTGTGATGAGAATGTCATCACCACCGATTGCATACTGCCGAGACCAAAAAAGCGCTAGTGAAGGGCTTTACGAACTGCTTGTGATTAGTCTGAATGTAGTAGTGGTAGCGTATCAGGGCAAACATGAGCGATGAAATCACCCACTGCCATGTGGTGTCGTCGTTGTTGATCAGGTGGCTACCCAGCGCCATGCCTCGCAAGGCCAAAACCGGAACCAGGGCCCAGTCCCGCATGGTAGACAAACCGTCTGTCATAGCTCAGCAAACTATCAGCATTCACTCGGAAGCACGTGCATCCGAGGAAGCAGGCTCCCTGAGTGCACCATGTGCCACGCCGAGTGGACCAAACTGCGTTGCCCTCAGAACCTGCTTCCGCAGTGACAGGTCGCGCTAGCTCTCCATCGAGAGCAGCAACCCCATCCAAAAGCAGAAGGGCGAAGACCACGATGTCGTCGCGCCGCAAGGACTCAAGCACCAGAACGAACGAGCCTTCCTGACTAGAGACTACGATAGGCAAGACATGAAGAAGTCATCCACAGGGGCTCATGAGCTGCCTAGGACATCAGGCCAGCAAGGGCGAGCCGAAGGCAGCCCACGAGACCAACCCACGTTAGCTACGACCGCTTCAAGCAACAAAGAAACGCCCACGTTAGCTCATGGCCTAGGGACCACAATGACACCACCACGAATAGACGTTCAGGGGCTCGTCGCGTCCCAAACAATGACAACCAAGTCCGCGATAGCTTCCGGTGCATCGGTCAGTCACGTCCACCTTGACCTTAACCTCTCCACCCTAGCACGTTGTTGACGGTCATTAACATCAATTATAAACTGTCAATATAACCTGCATATATACTTAATTCCATAACCAAATATAGGTCTAGGGGTTTAAACTAATAAATTCCACGAGTTTTGGTGAATCTGTGTTTGTAGGAGGATTTAATCAAAAAACCATCAAGGTGGACCTATTCGTCAAAGTAAATCATGTTTATCCACGACGGTACCAAATTGGGAAGATTCTAGAAGACACCAGAAGACTCTCCACCGAAGATCGAGCCAAGTGGCTGACATGGGGGGCCGCCGGCCCCACCACTAGGCTGGCTGGCCTATTGGCCCCACCTGTTAGGCTCTCCTTCGTATGTCGGTTCCCACCGCCTTAAAGATTAAATCTATGCCGTTATTTTAAGTCGGTTTGATCCGAGGGCTCAGAATTGACGTCTCCCCCTATATATAGCAACCCCTACCCTCTCCCTAAAGCCATCCTGAAACCCTAATTCATATCCTCCTCATTAGGATCAGAGCCAGCTATCAAGAGACACTACTTGAAATATCCACTTCTATGATGAAAATCTTAATGATGAATCCAAAACTATCATAGAAGAGCGCTTTTTATGACGAATATTTCCGCTTCATCATAGATCAGTGGTGATGATCCTCCAACCCTCCCTATCTATGATGAAATCAGGCATCATCATAAAAAACATCATAGAAGAGCACATGGTTTCATCGCATATCACTCGTGCGACTCATCTATGACGATCTCCTTTAATACTGTGATGAACAGGGCTTCATCATTGAACTAATTACACATCTGTAAGGAACAATATTCGATCTATAACAAATGGCGCTTCATCATAGATCTCCACATGGTACTTTCTCCATCCAACATTTACCTATAGGACCTATAGTTACTCATTCGTGACGCTTGCAATTCGTCATAAAAGTCTCCGCTTGATCCTTTTTCCATGCGACGTGTACCTATGGGACCCTTCTCCATCTGACGTGTACCTATGGGGCCTACAATTACTCATCCGTGATGCTTGCAATTCATCATAAAAGTCTCCGCTCGGTCCTTTCTCCATCCGACGTGTACCTGCAGGACCCTTCAACATCCGACCTGTGGGACCCGACGGCTTATGTGTCACATGTACCTATGGGACTGTTCTCCATCTCCATCTGACCTGTGGGACCTGACGACTTGTGTGTCACTTTACATGTCACGTGTGCCTATGGGACCATTCTCCATCTCCGTCCGATCTGTGGCACCCGATAGCTTGTGTGTCACTTGACGCTTGTAATTCATTGTAAAAGTCTCCGCTCGGTCCTTCTGCATCCCACCTGTGGGACCCAATGGCTTATGTGCCACATGTACCTGTGGGACCTTTCTCCATCTCCATCCGACCTGTGGGACCCGATAGTTTGCGTGTCACTTGTACCATGTGTGCCGTCGGGGTCTAATTTTTCAAAAAAAGGTCTGATACCTGGTAGTCGAACCCAGGATCTGGACCAAGAAATGGAGTGTCTTTACCATTGCGCTAGGTGCCTGGCTGTGCTGACATCTCTTTGGAGTTGCTATAGTATCCTATTGGCTGTGTGGATGCCCTATAGGTTGACCTAAATTAGATAGCCCCTGCAAGTGGAAACAAATATGTGCCCGCTGGACTTGCGGTGGCGGTGGCGGAGGCTGAGGCTAAGGATCCCTGGTCTGCTATGGTGGCTCAGGCGTCCTTTTGGTCGCATGGTGGGGCTCTCTCGGTGGAGTGTGGTGACATTGGCATCCGTGTGATTAGGTGTATGCCACGGTAGAGGTGGCTTGTAGCCGAGTCGTGCTAGTTCATAGAACAAAGGTATGAGTACCTTCTTCTGTGATTATAGGACTGCATTTTCTATACACGATAAAGTAGAGTACACATAAAGAAAGGCTATTCTATATGAATTTCAATTGAATTCAATGCTTTTTTCATACAAAAATAGAAAACCAGACTATCCCATAGTATGATATGAACAAATGCACATTTTAGTGCTCTCAAACACTGTATTCTTTGTTCTATTGCTAGTTTTGCCATTGTCCACCCAATGGTCTAAACTCTAACAGACTTTGCATACTTTTGCAACAACAAATGGATAGATCCTAGATTCATAATGGGAGACCATTCTTGCCGACGTTCATCATAGGAGTTGAAGAGTTCATGGATACGGTTGAACAAAGATACCCTTGCCCGTGTACATAATGTCTTAACCAGGTGGATAAAATTTGGCAGGAGGTGAAGGACGACTTACTTATATATAGAATGTCACCCACATACACCACATGGATTCATCATGGGGAAGAGGGAGGAGGTACTAACATTATATATAGAGCCATCAGATGTGCTAGATCTCATCATGATGGATGGATTGTGGAGGAGGAGTAGGAGGACAGCGACGATAACATATTACCTAATTTTGATGATTTAGTTTAAAATCTATTGACATCTGAAGAGCGGGCTGGAAGAGTCCCAAAGTTTGAAAGAGTGTTGGATGAGTTGAAGCAATCAGTTTCTTCTAGATCTACCTTCTCAAGATTCTCCTTCCTTTTCAGGTTGCTCTATATCAAGTCCCATTATCGAGTTAGCAACAACTATTTTGATGCACTATTGGCATTACTGTCAGATGCATTCCCTAGGAGCAACGTACCAAAATCAAGTGAGGAGGCATGCAAATATATTCGAGAATTGGGACAAGGTTATGAAAGTATCCATGTGTGCAAGAACAACTGTGTGTTGTTTTGGGGTGATTGTGAGAAATTGCAAGTGTGCCCAAAATACAAAGAGTCTAGATGGGAGGATGTAGATGGTAGCATGCGGGTTCCTCCTAAGGTTTTGAGGCATTTTCCAATAATACTAAGGTTGCAATGGATATTTGCTGCTCAAGAAACAGCAGCGGATACCAAATGGCACGAGACTAAGCGAGAGAAGAATACTGATGAAATGAGCCATCTAGCAGACGGGGAGGTATGGTAGGACTTTGATAGAAAGCACAAAACTTTTGCAGATGATCCAAGGAACTTGAGGCTTGCCATTGCCACAGATGGTTTCAATCCATTTGGCAACTTTAGCTCGACATATAGTATGTGGCCTGTTCTTGTAACGCCTCTTAACCTGCCACCATGGGAATGTGTGAGCCCATCGAATTGCTTTATAGCTCTACTAATCTCAGGCCCAACCTCTCTAGGAAAGGATTTTGATGTATTCTTGGAGCCTCTTATAAAAGAACTAAAAGACCTATGGAAGGGTGTCGACACTTTTCATGTACTACATCATGATAATAAGAAAGGGTTCACTCTATGTGCTGCCGTGCTTTGGTGCATTCATGGTTTTCCAGCATTGAGCACCATGTCAGGCCGAACTACAAAAGGTTATTATGCATGTATTTATTGCGAAAAAAATCCATTGTCAAGGAGTCTAAGAAAGAAGCTAGGCTACCTTGGACACCGTCGTTACCTTCCTAGGGATCACCCTTGGAGGAAGAGCTTGGATTTTGATGGAAAAACTGAGGACCGAGATGCGTCAAAAAAGTTCACCTTATAGGAGGTCCTTGAGGAGCTCGAGAAGGTGAAAGATGTCTACCCAGGTAAGCACGGTGGAAAAAAGAAACAAAAGCATGGAGAGCTAGTGATTTATAATAAAAAATCTGGTTGGTGGGGGCTACCGTATTGGAAGGACCTGTTACTACCACACAATCTTGATGTCATGCACATTGAGAAGAACATATGTGAAAACATTCTTTGGACATTGCTGAAAGTGGAGGGCAAGACAAAGGATACAATGAACACTAGGCTCGATTTGCATGATATGAACATAAGGCCTCAATATCACGGCGTGCAGCAAGGCACCTCGCTTAAATTCTTGGAAGCTCGCTATATCATGATAGGAAAACACAGAGCACAATTTTGCAAGTTCCTCAAAGGTGTCAAGTTTCCAGATGGTTATGCAGCCAACCTAGCAAAATCCATAAGTGCAGATGGTACCAACGTAGTTGGCAAGCTAAAAACGTGTACTTGCCATGTCCTTCTCTAGAGGATCATACTTGTAGGCTTAAGAGGTTTTGTTTCCAAAGATGTATACGAAGCTGTTTTAGAACTTGGGAACTTCTTCAGGCAACTGTGTAGTAGAACTTTGAGGAAAGAAGTCATGAAAAAGCTAAAGCAGGACATCCCACTCATCTTATGCACTTGGCTATCCATCTACCTGACGAGGCACTTCTCAGAGGGCCCGTACAGTACAGATGGATGTACCCAATAGAACGGCAACTGGGCACGTTGAAGATTTCTTAAGGAACAGGGCCAGGCCTAAAGGATCAATTGTGAAGGCTTACTTAGAAAGTGAGATGTTGGCATTTTGGGAGAGGTTCATGGACGATGATGTTAAAACAAGATATAACCAGGACAATAATATGTCACATGATGGGCCAGTAGATGGTGACACCTCTGTTTTCATGCATGGTGTCAAGCCCATTGGCAAGATTAGGGCAGTGAACATCGATGATAAAGCCAAAATCAATAAGCTAGCTTGGTATGTGCTTAATAGCTGCGACGAGGCTGGACCATATGTGGAGTAAGTATGATTTTTTATATGCTGATTTGTTGTTTCCTATATTACGTATGAAATGTTACCAATAATAATGCTTATATGTGCTACAGAATATACAGACAAATTTTAGAGGAAGGGGCAAGTGATGATGTTGATAGTAGGCTAGCAACAGAGTTTCCAGTGTGGTTTAAGTCTCATGTACGCGATTAGCATATTTTAGTTCTGTTAGGTTGATCATTGGTAGAATTATATGACAACTTAATGGTGACAGTGGTTTCATGTATGGGTGCAGATCGAGGAGCTGCGTAGAGAGAAAAACCAACAGAGGTCAGTGAAGGTTTGTCTGCACTGTCATGTGGTCCTAATACTCGAGTCCAAGTCTGTTCAGCTTGTAGTATTAATGGACTCAGGTATAGCACTGTTGACTGTGAGGAATCCCTGCGCACACAGAATAGTGGAGTCATGACCGTCGTCACACATGAAGGCCAATCAGTGGAATTTTATGGTGTCCTTAGAGAAGTTATTCATTTGATGTATAACTCTAGCGTACAAAGCCATAGGATGGTGGTTCTTCTATGCTATGACTGGTACAATCTAGCTGGCAATACGAAGTCTGTGGGCCTTGATGATGACGGACATTTCAGATCTGTCAACATTAAATCATTCTGGTACAAGGATGACCCTTACATTCTTGCGACACAGGCAAGAAAGATTTTTTATCTATAGGACACCTCCTAGGGAAAGATTGGCGGGTCATGCAGAAGTTTGAACATAGGGATATGTATGATGTGAATGAAATAGAGCATCAAGTGCACCAAGATGATCAATGTTCTGACAATGAGCATGAAGTCCTGCTGGGTGATGGTGATCAGGTTATGCACGAAGCTAGTCATGATGGAGAAGGCACTGTCATTCAAGCCAATTTAGAAGACCTTCTAAGAGATAAGATAGAAGCAGTTGGTATACTTGAAGGCAGCGAGGATGAAGATGATACTGGAAACCAGTATTGCAGTGACAACAGTAACTGTGGTGGCAGATATCACATGTCTAGAGATGACAATGACTTGTAGGAGATTTCATGTATAATCTTTGGAAAAACATGTATTCTAAAACTGCACTTTGCTTTGGATTTCTAGCTTTGTATTCTGAACATGTTCGGTATGCTCAGTTGTTATAAACTTGTGCTTCAGCGGACACATAGGCTTTGTCAGCCAGGGTCAATACTACACTATGCAGACTATCTATTGTGTACATGACAATTCCATTCAACCGCAACTAGTACTTGTTATAGGTTCATATACATTGCATAAGCCATTGACATAAAACATTCCTTTCACACAGCATGCTTCAACAACTATGGCCGAGATCATTAATCTAGCCGAGAGCATGCTTCAACAACTATGCCAAGTATTATACTAATACTTGTTTGGTTTACCAAACCGAGTTACAAAGCAACCCTTGCGCGGTTGCCAATAGTGAATTGAATGCAAGAGGAAAGCCTGTACAATTATTTCACTTCAAAAATGCTGTCACAACAATTGAGGGGCAGACTAAAGAGTGAAGAGGAGTTGGTTTCGTAAGCAATTTCTCTTGGTTGGTTTTGTAGAGACATGCTAACAAGACAAGGTGGGTGCCATCATGCTCCCTTGGGAATCACAACCATATTACACCGGTAGTTGCAAAAACAGAGCACGTCTCCTCCATTTATGCTGACGGGACAACGTGAGTCTCAGCACGACGACATCAATTGTGCGGCCGGCGGACTTTCTGGCGTGTGCAGTAAAATTTTATAGTTTGTGATCGACTACACTCACTCATCATTTCATCCAATATTATTATTACTAGTACTAGGGGCGTGGTCTTGTGACCGTGCTCTGCTTGGCTTTTAATTTAATAATTCCAAAAAGAAAGTAACATTTTTCATAATGTATGACATGGGGCTAGGAGTACATTTGCACAAATGCATACGACACATATACTATCCGACGCGTTGAGACTTGAAAGCCTGGTGCAATTGTGATAGGTCTTTTCACTCCTATCCAAGCAGTCACAACAGTGGAGGGGTAGACAGAAGAGTGAAGAGGAGTTGCTTTCATAAGCAATTTCTCTTGGTTGGTTTTGAAGAGACATGCAGCGGCTAGCTAGAGATGGGTACACTTACTATCCGACGAAAGATCTAATGGACAACGGGGGACTTCCTGGCATGTGCAGTAAAAATGCAACATCTATGCCTCCTCCATTGTGCATTAGATCAAGCCGAGACTTATTCAGATGAACTCCTCACTGCATGGCTATTACCAGCTCATTAGTTTTTATCAGACACATGCAAATAAGATGAGCTGGGTTCACGATGGATTAGAGCCACTCATTTTGAGCATGATTAGAGCGACTCATGACTACTACCACCACTGATACATGTTTGGTTCACCAAACTGAGGCACAAAGCAACCATTGCACGGTTGCCAAGAGTGAGATGTGTCCGTCCCAATCAGATTTACAATGCTCGGACTATCATGTGTGCAACGAGATAATGGTAAATGTTCCTTTGTGAATGAAAATGTTTGCACAAATGCGTACGACAAGTATAGTATCTGACACGTTTAAATATACAGCGGTAGGACTTTCTGGTTGCTGAGACTTGCTTCTCTCAAAGAAACCTTGTGTGGTTGCCGAGAGCAAAGTGAATGCAGGATGAAAGCTAGACATGAGTGAATTGACCACCATGACATGGTTGAGACTTGAAAGCCTGGTGTGGTGGTGATAGGTCTTTTCACCCCTCCGGTGTCGTCGCACTCCCTCAAGAACCTCAATAGTTGTACCGCAAAAGGTGTGTTCGATCAGAGATGTAGGATTATTGATGTTCCCAAGCATACACTGATGAAAACAGAGCACATCTCTTCCATTTATGCTAATGAGATGACGTCAGTCTCAGTGCTGGTTTTTACATATTAGCTCCTCCACTGATGCCCCAATAGTGTGTGCACTCCTTGCATTTGTGACAACACCTAAAACACAGAAAAAGAAAGCCCCCCATGAGAGGAGAATGAGAATAGAGACATACCAGCAAGGATTCCTCAAGACTGTCAAGTTCCCTAGTTGGCACAGTGGGGCTGTAAGAAGACATGGCAGGACCAAGCTAGAGTGATCTAGAGTGCATGAAGATCCTTCTTCCTGGACTGTATGGAGAAACATTGGTAAGTGCCTATTTTCTATGTGCTGAATCTGACCTACTAGGGTTTGCCTTTGGGAATGAACTTGTCCCTCTATCTGGCTATGTTCATTGTTGTGCACGCTGAAACTATCGACTGTAATGGCTTGGGCTGTCAGAGGTTGTCGAAAACTCGAGCTTTGTCTAGACGATGAGTAGAGCCTGGCTTGGTGGAAGGTGGAGGTGTTCCCCGATGGTGGCCACTTGTACCTCTGCTGGGGATGGAAGCCGCCCATGCTCTCGATCTCCAAGATGGGTTCTCTCTTGTATTGTAGTATGACAACCGGTCATAGATTAATGTCAAGGTCTTCGACCTTACCACCTACCGCAAGCAGTATCTGCATGACTTCGAGGCCGGCAGTAGTCAGCTCTCCCTACCCATCATGGAGCCAAGGAGTTTTGTAGTGATACTGAAGAAGTATCACCTCAAAGCGAAGTATCTGGTGAGCACTCGCGCGAGACACAGAACGTACCGATGTCGCAAGTTACCAGTGTCGTCTTTCTCATCAATCTTTTTTTGCGCGAGGCAAAGAATGTGCTAGTGGACTTCAAGGTAGCGCATGGCTACCAGCAGTGACAAGCCATTGAGCTGTAGATGGCTGGGTAGTCCTAGTTCATGGCCTTGGATAGGACCTTCATGAACAACAAAGTGCGCATGTCGTTCAAGTACGAGTGGGACAAGTTCTACGCAAGCAACCACCTCAACATCGACGACACCTGCTTCTTTAGTGTGATCCACGAGGCCACCTATAGCAATGATGAGGATGATGAATGGGAGGAGGAGTAGGAGGACAATGAAGCTAAGCTCATGGTGGAGGTGCGCAAGACGAACGACGGATGGTTGCGGTGAACTCGGCGCAAGAGTTGACACGATCTGTATTTTGTTGTTTCATCAAAACTATTATTCGGCCTATCAAGATTTCCTAGTATCGGACTATCTTAGGCCCTATTTGGATGGACTATGACTAGTTAGCCATGGCTAAAAAAGCGAACTAAAAATTAGCCAATTAGTTGTGTTATTAGTCCATACTTGTTTGTATCCTGAACTAATTGTTGGGTTCTATAGACTAGAACTAGTTGTTAGCCCCTGATAGTTGGGTTCTATGGACTAGTTGGATAGCGACTGATAGTTGCCAGCACTATATTTCATTGTTCATCGACTCATCGTGATCTGGAGCGTCTATATTTCATAGGGTTGGACTGTCTTAGAATCCTAAAAATCTCAACAGCTATACACCCACGTCCTCCGATCAGAAAGGGCGAACTTTGACAGTTGCGATGCCCAAGGCAATGCGACGCCCCTGAGGAGATGCGACCCAATCTCAATTCAACCGCATTGATGCAGTAGTTACTGATCATCCTCCATCTAGTGTTTGGAACTACTGCAACACATTCTCATACTTAAGTGAAAAAGTTAGTAGTGAACAACTTCTTTCGCCTCCCACTTTGTTGTGACATCCATCCACATGACTGTCGCCAGTTCCATGAGCCTTTGATGAGCCCACAGAGCACAACACTAGCATTGTCCCTGGCGCTACGGTTGTCGATGCAGATGGCACTAGGGTTGTCGATGCTGGTGGTGCTGTGGTTGTCAATGCTGATGGCACTACGGTTGCCAACGAGGATGCCATGCCCATTGCTGCCATCGATTACAGGCAACCCATGTTGTTTGTCTCCGAGGGCCTGGCATCATGGTCCAGCTATTTTGCTCTATGGGACGTGCATCAAGTGTCACCCTGTCTGATGGTGCTGAAGATGACCACTATAAATAACTTAGCAGTTCACCGGATAATGGAATGCATGGGCTATAGTGCTGGCCACGGCCTCGGACTGCACCACCAAGGGGACGCCAACCTCATCCAGGTGTGACTGCGCCATAGGTACTTGGGTCTTGGCACCAACCGCGTTGACGCCTCCTACATCATCCTTGCAGCCAATAATCCCTCTAATGATTCATCCTCATCTGATGACGAGGGCGCAAGCAATTTGAATCCTCATGATGATGAGGTCATGCATCCCCAAGCCCGTAGGAGAGCCACACCGAGGTTGTCTTGGATATAGTTATCAGTGAGTTCATGAAGTTGCTGACTGAGTATCCCTCCTATTACAAGGAGATGTCCCTACCGGACACAGCACGTAAGATGCTGGTCCCTATCATGCAGGAGACGTTCAAGCAGTTGATGTGGTATGATCCGCTGGAGCAGTCGAACAAGAAAATGGAGGCGGTGAGCAAGCTCAAGTACATACTCTTGGACAATGGGTTTGCTCCTCGTCGTATGCTGGGCTACTCATTGAACTGATGGTCGACCCCATTATGAAATGGATGAAGGAGACGTGGACTCCCACCACGTTCTCATAGCAGGAACAATTGGTACAGTTCATGCACAACCTACCGCCAGAGTTCCCTCATGCTAGGGAATTCCTACATGATGTAGTGTTGCCTAGACTGTCCAGCGCTATCGACAGGTATGATGTTTCCTAGGAGATTGTTCCAGTTAACGTGTTTCTATAGCTGTGGATGTCGATGAAAGGTCCTAATGGCTAGAGGGGGGGTGAATAGCCTATTAAAATTTCTACAACAACACTAAGACAAATGATTAGTCAATAAGATGGCGAAGCGAATTTTGTGCTAGCACTATACTTGGGGTTGCAAGCCACCTATCGAATTCTATTTTCTATGATCTCTAGTATATCACAACAAAGCTATGTCACTAATATACACCTAGGTGATCAACCTAGTGAGAGTAATACAATTAAATGATACACTATCTAGTCTTAACTACCACTAGCTCTATTCAAGTGAATGTATAATGAAATACAAGAGAGTGGTAGAGAGGTATACCACCGTGGCAAGTGACCAATGAGTGAATACCAAGGAGACAATCAAGACACAATGATTTTTCTTCCGAGGTTCACTTGCTTGTCAACAAGCTAGTCCCCGTTGTGGCGATTCAATCACTTGGAGGTTCACACGCTAATTGGCATCACACGCCAAACCCTCAATAGGGTGCTGCACAACCAACACAAGATGAGGATCACACAAGCCACGAGCAATTTACTAGAGTACCTTTTGGCTCTCCACCGGGGAAATGTCAAGAACCCCTCACAATCACCATGATCGAAGCCGGAGACAATCACCAACCTTCGCTCGACGATCCTCACTGCTCCAAGTTGTCTAGGTGGCGGCAACCACCAAGAGTAACAAGCGAATCTCGAAGCGAAACACGAACACCAAGTGCCTCTAGATGCAAACACTCAAGCAATGCACTTGGATTCACTCCCAATCTCACAAAGATGATGAATCAATGATGGAGATGAGTGGGAGGGCTTTGGCTAAGCTCACAAGATTGCTATGTCAATGCAAATGGCCAAGAGAGAGAGCTAGAGCTGGCCAAGTGATATTTATAGACACCCCAAACAATAGCCATTGGCTCAATTATTAGGCTGACTGTGGGACGACCGGACGTGTAGGTCGTGTGCACCGGACGCGTTCGATCTCTGTGTCCGGTCGTAGCCTAACCGCCCAATGGTTATCTCTACACACAGTAATACTATGTGATTGGACGTGCTGTTAGAAATGACTGGACGCTGGAGACGTAGCGTCCGATAGAGTCTAGAGAGCTACCAGAGCCGCTCTGGGCCGACCGGACGCGTCCGATCACACTGGACGGGACGCGGGAGATGCAGCATCCGGTCGAGTCCAGAGAGCTCCCAGAGCTGCTCTAGGCCAACCGGATGTGTCTGGTCATACCAGACTGGATGCTCCCAGCATCCGATGAATTATTGCGCTAAAAACCTGAGACTTACTGGTTCACACCGGACACATCCGGTGTGGCGATCGGACGCGTCCGGTCACTCTCTGCAATCCTGTATCAGGCTATATCACTTTGACCTGACGCTGAATAGTAACTCATCAGCGTCTGGTCACTCCACTGAGCCAAAGTCTGGTCACTTTCACTTAGTCGCTCACCTCGGGTCCAAATATCGGACGTGTCCGATCCTGATTCCGAACGTGTCCGGTCACTTCCGTCTGACTACCCGAAGTCTGGATAAAATACCGAACACGTCTGGTAGCGACATCGGACGTGTCCGGTCACTTTGTGACCAGCACGACTAACTCCTTTTCAACTCTATCTTCTTTACCCTTGCTCAAATGTGGCAACCACCAAGTGTATCACCTCATGCACATGTGTTAGCATATTTTTCACAATGTTTTAAAGGGTGTTAACACTCCACTAGATCCTAAATGCATATGCAATGAGTTAGAGCCTCTAGTGGCACTTTGATAACCGCAATTCGATACGAGTTTCACTCCTCTTAATAGTATGGCTATCGATGCTAAATATGATCACACTCACTAAGTGTCTCGATCACCAAAACAAAAAAGCTCCTATCAAGTTTCACCTTTGCCTTGAGCTTTTTGTTTTTCTCTTTCTTCTTTTCCAAGTCCAAGCATCTAATCATCACCATGCCATCACCATCATCTTGATTTTCACCACTGCTTCATCAATTGGAGTAGTGCTACCTATCTCATAATCACTGTGATAACCTAGGTTAGCACTTAGGGTTTCATCAATTCACCAAAACCAAACTAGAGCTTTCAATCTCCCCCTTTTTGGTAATTGATGACAACCCTTACACAAAGATATGAATTGAATTTTAATTGAATCCATGTTGCTTGCCCAAGCATATTTACCATGTGTAAAAGAATATGGACAAGTTTCATGAACCCCAATTAGTAGCAATTGCTCCCCCTACATATGTGCTAAGAGTTTGGATTGTAGCTTGCACATATGCTTAGATAGTAAATATAGGAGACAATGTCTACCAAATGATGCTAAGGTATAAGAGATGGACCTTTGAAGCATGATACTAATTGGAGTGCACCAATATACCATCCTTAGCACCATTAATAACTAGACATACACAAAAACTAGAATACCCTGTGAGATCAACATTAGAAGTAAGGGTCTAGTTTTCATAATGTGAGCATGAGTCTAGTTACTTAACCTATGCATGCTAGTTTTTCATTTCATCATTCAAACCTACAACTAGCATACACCACACAAGCATGGATATTGAAATTTAAAACTTGTGCCATACAAGCAAACATATGAAATGCACATTCAAATGCATCCACCAAGTTTATGAGCTTGCTCCCCCTACTTGTGTGCTTAAAATTTTAATTGATCCCTATCTCTCCCCCTATGTCGATTTTCACTATTTCTTCCCCTATCACTTATATCTTTGTTTTTCTCCCCCTTTGTCATTAATGACCACAAAGGCTTAAATTATAGATAGGTTAGGATTATCAATGTCAATCAATGGGATGAGGATCATTTTCCTAAATTTGGTCCAATCTAGATTACTTGCCAAAGATATTTAACTCAGTTTGATCCAAGGACAAGCTTCTTCACACCTCCAAATAAGGGTTATCTTGTACCATGTTGAGTTAAACACTTAGAGCTCATTTTCTAGATCAAACACTAGGTTTACAAGCTCACAAACATGTCATATGCTACCACTAGACCAAATTAAGCATAGAAGCAATAGTGATACCATACAAACATCAAAGTCATTTGATTTTCATGAATGAGCCTATTAAATGTGAAAGATGTCTAGATGCACTAAACATGTCCTTAGCAAGGATGTATGCCAGGCCAATCAACTTTTACCTTGGATTGCTCGAAGGAGAGGCATGTCATATAAGTGGGGAGGTGCACCAACACATATTTGAGAAATCCAATATGTTCAACTCATTCCTTAGCTTGCAAAACCTTTTATCATCCAATGGCTTGGTGAATATATAGGCAAGTTGATCTTCGGTGCCTACACTCTCAATGCAAATGTCCCCTTTTTGTTGGTAATCTCTTATGAAATGGTGCTGGACATCAATGTTCTTTGTTCTTGCATGTTGAACCGGATTATTGGCTAACTTGATTGCACTCTCATTGTCACATAGCAATGGCACTCTCTTGAACTTGATTCCAAAGTCACTCAAAGTGGCCTTCATCCAAAGTATTTGTGCACAACAACTATGGGCGGACATGTATTCGGCTTCAGCGGTTGATAATGCAACACTATTTTGCTTCTTTGATGACCATGAAACAAGTGATCTTCTCAACAATTGACACATGCCCGAGGTGCTCTTCCTTTCAACCTTGCATCCTGCATAATCCAAGTAGGAGTAACCAACTAGCTCAAATTTTACTCCTTTGGGATACCACAAACCCACATTTTGTATATGCTTTAAGTACCTCAATATTCTCTTTGTAGCCTTCAAATAACTTTCTCTTGGTGAGGCTTAAAATCTTGCACACATGTTGTAACACCTCTAGTGTTTTAAACCCTAAAACATGCCATGTCATCATATGCATTGCACATCATTCTTGGGTTAGTGAAAACTTTGATATGCATTCACTAAAACAAGTTTACTTTTATGATTATATGGGTTGACTTGTATGGATGAATCAAGTTCAACACAATTGTATTGAATTGGAATTTCAAAACCCTAATTTCCAGCATTTAAATTCTACCCTAGAAAACCTGATTCAAAATCTAAGCACATTTTGGGGTTGAGCCTAAAAGAGAAAGTGTAGAGCTTGTCAATGTGTACAAAGTTGGTTTTTAGAGTTTTCAAAGTTGTTATGAAAAATTTGAAGTAATTTGAAAAGGGATAAATTCTTAAAGTGTCCCCTTTTGATTTTAAACTTGCATTTCAAAATGTAGACATAATTTGAGTATGGTTATTAAAGCAAAGTTGTAGAACTTTGAATTTGGAACAACTTTTGTTTTTGGAGATTTTTGAGTTACCATATAAATTTGAGAGTAATTTGGAAAATAAAGCGAGTGGCAATTCGGTAATTACCTTGAACAGTGCTAGCAGACCGACACTCACCGTCGGTGATCTTCCACCGTCTTCCAGGCGCGCCCGTGGCCATCTCTGGCTTCGCGCTGGCATGGGAAGGCTGTTGCGTGGCTTCTCCGTGCTTCTTGGCCGCGCTATAAAGCCGGGACACCGTCGCCGTCCTCCTCCGTTTCCTCTCCTCTATTTTTCCCGTCCTCGCCGTGCTGCTCCGTCGAGCTCGCGCCAGAGCCGTAGCGCCCTCCCAGTCTCAGCAAAGCAGGTCACCGTTCCACCTACTCCTTATGAACCTAGCTGACCAGTCCTAGGCGCCTGATTTCTCTGAGATACGCTGCGCGTCATCTTTCTTCCTTGCGGCCGGCCGCATCACCATAGAGCTCGTCTCTTCGTGGCCATCACTCTACGGTCCGTCCCTACCCTTGCTAAGCATTGCTTCGGCTTCTCCATGTTGCCGTGATGCTCTATGTCATGTTAGTTGATCCGTTCGTCCATTGCAGCCACCGGAACATTGTGTTTGTCGTTGCCACCGTCGCCATCAACGCCGCCAGATGCGACCTTTGCTGCTCACCGTCAACCGAACGCTCTAGCACGATCTAGGTGAGCCTCTACTGCTATTCGAGTGGTTATATGAAGCTCTAGCGAACTCTAGTAGCTTGAACGCTGCGGCACCGTCGTGCACAGCTCGGCCGACCCGCCATGGCCGGGGACGAGCTCGGACCAAGCCGTAACTGGTGTAGCTAGTACCACTAACCGAACCGCTGTGAGGTGGGGAACATGATGGTACCCTCGTCGTTGCTGTAGACCTCACCATCGGCGAGAAACCATCGATCAGAGGGCTTCGCCGCCATGGTCAGCGCGGGCTGACAGATGGGGTCACCCTGTCAGTGGCCGTTGATTTGAAAATGGATTTTTCAATTTTGCAGAATTGTTTAAATAGTGCTATGATTTGTTTATTTTGTGTAGAATTAAATATAGCTCCAAAAATTATGAAAATTTTTGTGTGACCTCTCTGAGATGTAAACTATTTAGAAAAAATATTAAATGTTACTTTTTAGTACTTTTTGAATGTGATAAAAATTGCTCAAATTAATTAATAAATGGGTTTCCATGATTTTTCTAGGCTTAAATAATTATCCAAAAATTATGAAAATTGTTTTGCCACTAAGTTATCATGTGATGAGCCTTCACCAAAATTTTGAACTCATTTGGAAAAAGTTGATTTGTTTCATAATTTTGAATTAAATAGTTAATTCATAAAAGCAAATAGTAAACCTTAATGACTTAGGTTTTGTTTGAATTTTGGATTGAGTGATGACCTTGGGTCATTAGTATAAAATGATCCTTGGCACTTATGTCATTAGTGTTAATATAAGTAAACCATAGAAAAGGTTTAGTTAGTTGTTGGTTTGCAACTGTACCGCGAAGGAAAGCTATATTCAAGTTGCTAACTTTTGCATCCATTGTCAAGCATCATGTTTTATATCTCGCATCATGTTAAACATGTCATTATTACTATGTGTAGTAAACAAAAGTGAGAACGTGGTAGTCAACCAAGTTGTTGAGGAAGTTAATCCATATGTTGAGGTCGGGTTTGATATCTATGGAGCCACTCCGGAACCTAACTATTCCGACAATCAAGGCAAGCCCCGGATGCATTTAAACCTACCTTGTGTTTTATAAATTTATATCACTTTTGCTTTTATATACTGCATTAAGTGATTAGGAGCTGAGTGAAAACCTAATTGGTGCATTTACCAACCTTGTTTTTCCCTATCAACCTTGTTACCCACTTCAATTCAAGAATGACTATTTATGCTTAGCCATGCTTAGACCGATAAAAGTCGGGTGATTACCTGTCACCTGCGAGATATAAATGGATTTTTGGATACGTTTGGTTATTTATGTTATCCTGAGATATGAGCATGTGGAGTAATAAATCTAGACCGCGCGGACTCGGTGTATGGGAGCCACAAGACATGGATGTCTTGTGAGCGGGTTCTTTCCGCCTGTGTCGATTAAGAACCATCCGTTGTTGAATTGCATGAGGTGAGACTTTGTAGTACTAGCCACATGCTCCGGTAAGCCTTAACCCAGCTATTCTATTACGAGAATGGCTACTCACGCACTGGGAGTGGAGAGATGGCGGGAGTAGCGTGTACCCACGTGGCAATGGGCTGGATTGGTGGAGTACTGTGCTCTTGGGTGGCGCGGATCCATTCTTGTTTTAGAGGACCTGAGGGTAGGTTGGTATATGTAGGTCAGGGACCTGCATATGTCGTGTGGTTGGGAATCCCCAGCTAGGTTATAATCGGTTCGAATCGTCATTGCTCCTCGGTTATGGAGACTCAATTCACTATTCATCATCGTAGTAACAAATGGAACTTGAGTAAGTTTTGATAAGGAGTTTGATATGAAGTTCATGATCTCAATATGGATCATGGCAGATTCATATATGATCTTGATGAAGTTTTAAATGTTGAAAGAAAGAATCTTGTTAGGAAGCTTTTACGCAAAAGAACTTTGATTCTTGTTAAAGCCTTACCTTGAATCCCTAAGCCTGCATTCCTGAGTCCTATCAGTTTTTACTTCGGTTAAGTCTTGTGGAGTACTTTTGTACTCAGGGTTCGTTAACCCTTGTTGTAGGTGAGACTCATGAGCAGGTCTGCTTTGGACCGTGCTGCATGATGGTTTTTCTAATCGAAGATGACAAGTAGATGTGTGGCCCTTGGGTAGGGCACTTTATTGTGTGTTTTGTTTTATGTTACTAAGCTACTCCACTACTATGGTTTGTAATAATAATCGTACTTAGTTTGTAAGGTTTGAAATAACTGTTTTGTAAACTAAGTTATTGTAAGACTTCTGCTATTTCACTCTGATGTAAATTAATGAATAAACTGTTGTAATACTGCATTGACTCTATAATGGATCCTACTCAGAAAAATCGTGGATGATTCGGGGTTCCCCGAGGATACTCGACAGTCTTCTTAAGTTACTGGGAACATATGCATAGTCGTCAGAGGTCATTGGACAGTGACGGGTGCATGTGGGCCCTATAATTTAGGAGGTTCTGCCACACATGCATACACTAAACATGACATCCGGCCTTGATGCGGTTACATAGAGTAGGCTTCCAATCATAGACCGATATAATTTTTGATCCACCATATTTTCACTTGCATCACTATCTAAGTTGCCATTTATTCCCATTGGTGTACTAATGGCTTTGCTACCACTCATGCCAAACTTCTTGATTATGTCCTTGATATACTTGCCTTGACTCACAAATGTACCATTCTTCAATTGCTTGATTTGAAGACCAAGGAAGTAACTTAACTCTCCAATCATGGACATCTCAAACTCATTAGCCATCATCTTTCCAAATTCTTCACAAAAGTCTTGATTGGTTGATCCAAATATGATGTCATCAACATAGATTTGCAACACAAATAAGTCTTTGCCAATCTTCTTGATGAAAAGAGTGGTGTCAACCTTGCCCATCATGAACCCTATAGAGAGTAGGAAGTCCCTCAATCTCTCATAACATGCTCTAGGTGCTTGCTTCAAGCCATACAATGCCTTCTTCAACTTGTACACATGGTCGGGCTTCTCGTCATCTTCAAAACCAGGAGGTTGCTCAACATATACTTCTTCATTTATCTAACCATTGAGAAATGCACTCTTGACATCCATTTGATAGAGTTTGATGTTGTGGGCACAAGCATTGGCTAGCAAGATTCTAATTGCTTCCAATCTAGCAACTGGGGCATATGTTTCTTCAAAGTCAAGACCTTCAATTTGTGCATAGCCTTGTGCTACCAATCTTGCTTTGTTCCTTACTACTATCCCATATTGATCTTGCTTGTTTCTAAAGACCCATTTGGTTCCAATCATATTGTGTCCCTTTGGTCTCTCTACTAATTCCCATACTTGATTTCTTATGAAGTTATTCAATTCTTCATGCATAGCATTTACCCAATCAACATCCTTCAATGCTTCATCTATCTTCTTTGGTTCAATGGATGGCACAAATGAGAAATGCCCACAAAATGAAGCCAATCTTGATCTAGTTTGCACACCTCTTGAAATATCACCAATGATAGTGCCCAATGGATGATCCCTTGCAATATTGGTTGGTTGGAGGATTGGAACTTGATTGCTTGCACTTGCTTGATCATTGGGTTGAGATGATGCACTAGCCACTTGATCTTATTCATTATCATGAGAGCCACTTGTACTAGCTTGATTTGTATCATCTTGCACATTTGAGTTAGAGAGCACTTGCACTTGATCATCTTCATCATCATTCACTTGCCTAGGCCTCAATTCACCAGCATCCATGTTCTTCATGGCATTTGAAAGTTGAATGCCTCTAACATCTTCCAAGTTCTCATTTTCTTCTTGTGAACCCTTGGTTTCATCAAATTCAACATCATGAACTTCCTCAAGAGTACCACTATCCAAATTCCAAACTCTATATGCTTTGCTAGTAGTTGAGTATCCAAGTAGGAATCCTTTATCACATTTCTTGTCAAACTTGCCCAATCTAGTGCATTTCTTCAAGATATAGCATTTGCAACCAAAGACCCAAAAATATGCAATGTTGGGCTTTCTACCATTCAAGAGCTCATATGGTGTTTTCTCTTTCAATGGGTGACAATAAAGGCGGTTGCTACAATAGCAAGCCGTGTTGATAGCTTCAACCCAAAAAGATTGACTCACATTGTACTCACTAAGCATAGACCTTGCCATATCAATGAGTGTTCTATTCTTCCCCTCAACAAGGCCATTTGATTATGGAGTGTACTTGGCTGAGAATTGATGTCTAATTCCAAAATCATCACACAACTCATCAATTCTAGTGTTCTTAAACTCACTACCATTGTCATTTGTAACTCTCTTGATGGTTGTTTCAAACTCATTGTGAATGCCCTTGACAAATGATTTGAATGTTGCAAACACATCACTTTTGTCCACTAGAAAGAATACCCAAGTATATCTAGTATAATCATCCACTATCACAAAGCCATATTTATTTTCACCGATGCTAGTGTATTGTGTTGGCCCAAACAAATCCATGTGCAATAACTCAAATGCTTTACTAATGCTCATCATGCTTTTCTTAGGATGGGTGTTTCCAACTTGTTTGCTGGTTTGACAAGAGCTACAAAGCTTATCCTTCTCAAACACAACATCTTTCAAGCCTCTAACCAAGTCATGCTTAACCAATCTATTCAATTGTTTCATTCCAATATGACCAAGCCTTGTATGCCATAACCAACTCATGCTAGACTTAGTGAATAAACATGTAGATAGTTGAGCTTCACTAACATTGAAATCAACCAAGTATAGATTCTCATATCTAAAACCTTTGAAGATCAAGTTAGAGCCATCTACACTTATGATCTCTACATCATCTACCCCAAATATGCATTTGAATCCAAGATCACACAATTGAGCCATGGATAGCAAATTGAAGTTCAATCTCTCAACAAGCAACACATTGGAAATGCTCATGTCATTGGATATTGCAATCTTACCAAGTCCTTTGACCTTGCCTTTACCATTGTCACCAAATGTGATACTATCATAACCATCATTGCCATTGGTATTGATTGAGTTGAACATTTTTGCATCACTGGTCATGTGTTGAGTGCATCCACAATCAAGAACCCAATGCCTTCCTCTAGCTTTATAATTGACCTACAAAAGAAGATCAATTCCTTTTAGGTACCCAAACTTGCTTGGGTCCTTGAAGGTTAGTGACTAAGCTCTTTGGCACCCAAATGGCTTTGTTCTTTGAGCCCATCCATGGTGTACCAATGAACTTAGCTTTCACACCATTTGTACCCTTAGTAAGCACATATAAAGAATTAATCTTAATTGAGTATACATTAGCATTTTTGCTCTTGTTCTTGCACTCATGCTCTTTATGACCAACTTGCTTGCAACTAGTGCAAAACCAACCATTGCTCTTCACAAAACTAGTCTTATGAGGTGCAAAGGCCGCCTTGCCTTTCTTGGGGATATAGCCTAATCCCTCTTTGTAGAGAGAAGGACTTTGGCTACCCAAGCACATAAACAAGCGGTCCTCACCACCATAGGCCTTAGCCAAGGTGTGAGTGAGCTCATTGACCTCCTTCTTGAGGGTCTCATTCTCAACCATTAGTGAGGCATCACATGTGAAACCATCACTACTAGATGAGATGGAAGTAGAAATGCTACAAGAAGGGTTAGTGGGAGCAACAATGATGAGCTTATAGAATGATTCATCAATTATATCACAAGTTAAGCCTACATTACATGTCTCAACATGCTTCTTCTTATTTTGCTCATCAAGCAAAGAGGAATGAGCTTTTTCAAGCTTCTTGTGAGCCTTGCCAAGTTTCTCATGGGATTCCTCTAGCCTCTCATGAGATGCTTTGAGCTCATCAAAGGCTTGCTTAAGGGCTTTTATTTCCTTACACAAGCTTTTGCATTCCCTTCTCTTAATGTCGAAGTGTTCTTTAGCATCATCTAGCATGTCAAGTAGTTCATCCTTAGTTGGTTCATCATCATCACTATCACATTCATTTTCATTATCATGTTCCTTATCACTTCCATCATCACAAGTTTGTACCTTAGTGGCCTTAGCCATGAAGCATGATGGAGTGTCGAAGAGAGAAGGCTTCTCATTGATAGCAATGCTTGCAAGTGCCTTCTTTTTGGTGGTCTTGTCATCATCACTATCATCATCATCACTTGAGGAAACATCACTATCCCAAGTGACCACATATGAACCACCCTTCTTATTCTTCTTGAAGGTCATCTTGTCTTTCTTCTCTTTCTTTTCCTTCTTGTCGTTCTTCTTGTTCTTCTTGTCATCATCATTGTCACTATTGTATTGGCATTGAGCAACAAGATGATCTTTGCTTCCACAATTGAAGCACCTTCTTGACTCTTCCTTGTTCTTGGATGAAGACTTCTTTTCTTCTAGCATGGTAGCCCTTCTTTATTATGAACTTGCTAAATCTCTTAATAGAGAGAGCCATCTTCTCATCATCCATCTCATCAAAGCTCAAGTCTTCATCTTCACTTGATGATTCTTGCTTTGCCTTGCCCTTGGATGATGTGGCCTTGAATGCCACACTCTTCTTCTTGTTATCCTTCTTGTCACATTTCTTCTCCCTCTTTTCTTCCTTCTCATCATCATCTCTATAAGCATCATCGGTCATGATATCTCCCAAGATTTGGTTTGGTATCATTGTGTCCAAACCGGTCCTCACTAACAAGGTGACCAACATGCCAAATCTTGCGGGTAAGCATTTCAAGAACTTATGAGACAATTATTGTCCTCCACCTTCTCACCAAGTGCTTTGAGATCATTGACAAGCACTTTCATCCGATGGAACATGTCCAGCACACTCTCATCTTCCTTCATCTTGAAGCTAGCAAATTTCTCCTTGAGAATGTATGCCTTTGCACCCTTCATTGCCTTGGTGCCCTCGAATGATTCTTCCAACTTCTTCCAAGCCTCATGAGCCATCTCAATGTTCTTGATTTGCTCAAATGTTCTCTCATCAATTGCATCATGAATGGCACTTAGAGCAATGCCATTGTTTTGGAGAAGCACTTCTTCGACCGTGGTGGGATTCTTCGGATCGGCAACCTCAATTTTGGTTTCTACCACCTTCCACACCCTTCTATTGATTGACTTGATATGTGTGGTCATCTTTGACTTCCAATATGAATAATTTATGCCATCAAATTGGGGTGGCTTCTTGGTGTTGTTGATTTGAGCCATTTTTACACCGAAGGTTGTTAAGCCTCAAATTACGGTGACCACGGCTCCGATACCACTTGAAAGTCCCAATGGCTAGAGGGGGGGGGGGTGAATAGCCTATTAAAATTTCTACAATAACACTAAGACAAATGATTAGTCAATAAGATGGCAAAGCGAATTTTGCGCTAGCACTATACTTGGGGTTGCAAGCCACCTACCCAATTCTATTTTCTAAGATCTCTAGTATATCACAACAAAGCTATGTCACTAATATACACCTAGGTGATCAACCTAGTGAGAGTAATACAATTAAATGATACACTATCTAGTCTTAACTACCACTAGCTCTATTCAAGTGAATGTATAATGAAATACAAGAGAGTGGTAGAGAGGTATACCGCCGTGGCAAGTGACCAATGAGTGAATACCAATGAATACCAAGGAGACAATCAATACACAATGTTTTTTCTTTCGAGGTTCACTTGCTTGCCGGCAAGCTAGTCCCCGTTGTGGTGATTCACTCACTTGGAGGTTCACGCTCTAATTGGTATCACACACCAAACCCTCAATAGGGTGCCGCACAACCAACACAAGATGAGGATCACACAAGCCCTGAGCAATTTACTGGTGTACCTTTTGGCTCTCCACCGGGGAAAGGTCAAGAACCCCTCACAATAACCACGATCGGAGCCGGAGACAATCACCAACCTTGGCTCAACGATCCTCGCTACTCCAAGCCATCTAGGTGGCGGCAACCACCAAGAGCAACAAGCGAATCCTGTAGCGAAACATGAACACCAAGTGCCTCTAGATGTAAACACTCAAGCAATGCACTTGGATTCACTCCCAATCTCACAAAGATGATGAATCAATGATGGAGATGAGTGGGAGGGCTTTGGCTAAGCTCACAATGTTGCTATGTCAATGCAAATGGCCAAGAGAGAGAGCTAGAGCTGGCCAAATGGTATTTATAGACACCCCCAGACAATAGAGCCGTTGGCTCAATTATTGGGTTGATTGTGGGATGACTGGAAGTGCAGGTC